>NC_068427.1:55884902-55896835 GCF_023373465.1 Oncorhynchus keta
TACTGCATACCATGTTCTCCAGCAGGGAGAACTCTCTTTCTAGTCCGTTGTGATAGTTTATTAAATAACATAGGCTACAGTAACGAGTCCGCAACAGCGGGAAAGAAAACTGTTTGCTCAATATGTTTGGAGTGACAGTTGACATTGTTGTAATTGGCTTCAAAAACGATAGGCCTTTACGCCTGTATTTTATAACATGTGACCTTTATTTAAGTCAGTTAAGAACTAATTCTTATTTACAATGCCTGCCAAAAGGCGGAGACGGCCTCGTAGAGGGGGAGTGTCATGACTCTCCTGTGATGATCTGAAGGATCAGGTTACAGTGGGTCCCCTCTACAGCGTGCTCTCTCTCGTAGAGGGGGAGTGTCATGACTCTCCTGTGATGATCTGAAGGATCAGGTTACAGTGGGTCCCCTCTACAGCGTGCTCTCTCTCGTAGAGGGGGAGTGTCATGACTCTCCTGTGATGATCTGAAGGATCAGGTTACAGTGGGTCCCCTCTACAGCGTGCTCTCTCTCGTAGAGGGGGAGTGTCATGACTCTCTTGTGATGATCTGAAGGATCAGGTTACAGTGGGTCCCCTCTACAGCGTGCTCTCTCTCGTAGAGGGGGAGTGTCATGAGGGGGCTGACTGTAACGGTTTTCCTCCTCTTCTGAGGAGGAGTATGAGAGATCGGACCAATGCGCAGCGTGGTAAGTGTCCATATTTTAATGGAAATATAACTGAACACTGAATACAAAAGAACAAGAGAAATAAATGAAAACCGAAACAGTTCTGTATGGTAAAACACAGACACAGAAAACAACTACCCACAACCCATAGTGAGAAAACAGGCTGCCTAAGTTGTAACGGCGTTCTTCGTTTGTCGAAAGAAAGTCGGACCAAAATGCAGCGTGGTGGTTACTCATGTCTTTAATGAAGAAAAACGGTACGATACATGAAATAACTAATAAATACAAAAACAACAAACGGAACGTGAAACCTATACAGCCTGTCTGGTGAACAACTACACAGAGATGGGAACAATCACCCACAAAATACACAGTGAAACCCAGGCTACCTAAATATGGTTCCCAATCAGAGACAACAAGAATCAACTGACTCTGATTGAGAACCGCCTCAGGCAGCCAAGCCTATACTAGACACACCCCTAATCAACCACAATCCCAATGCCTACAAAAACCGCAATACGACAATACAATAAACCCATGTCACACCCTGGCCTGAACAAATAATTAAAGAAAACACAAAATACTACGACCAAGGCGTGACATAAGTATGGTTCTCAATCAGAGACAACAGCTGCCTCTGATTGGGAACCATACCAGGCCAAACACATAGAAATATCACACACAGAACAAAACATAGAATGCCCACCCCAACTCATGCCCTGACCAAACTAAAATAGAGACATAAAAAAGGAACTAAGGTCAGGACGTGACACTGACACCTAAACACAACATAAAGAGAGACCAAAGACAACAACATGGTAGCACCACAACACGACAACAGCATGGTAGCACCACAACACGACAACAACATGGTAGCAACACAACATGACAACGACATGGCAGCACCACAACACGACAACGACATGGTAGCACCACAACACGACAACAGCATGGTAGCACCACAACATGACAACAGCATGGTAGCAACACAACATGACAACAACATGGTAGCACCACAACACGACAATGACATGGCAACAACACGACAACGACATGTTAGCACCACAACAACCCGCTCCTCCGCTCTCTCCACTGGCTTCCAGTTGAAGCTCGCATCCGCTACAAGACCATGGTGCTTGCCTACGGAGCTGTGAGGGGAACGGCACCTCAGTACCTCCAGGCTCTGATCAGGCCCTACACCCAAAAAAGGGCACTGCGTTCATCCACCTCTGGCCTGCTCGCCTCCCTACCACTGAGGAAGTACAGTTCCCGCTCAGCCCAGTCAAAACTGTTCGCTGCTCTGGCCCCCCAATGGTGGAACAAACTCCCTCACGACGCCAGGACAGCGGAGTCAATCACCACCTTCCGGAGACACCTGAAACCCCACCTCTTCAAGGAATACCTAGGATAGGGTAAGTAATCCTTCTCACCCCCCTAAAAATATTTAGATGCACTATTGTAAAGTTGCTGTTCCACTGGATGTCATAAGGTGTATGCACCAATTTGTAAGTCGCTCTGGATAAGAGCGTCTGCTAAATGACTTAAATGTAAATGTAAATGTAAACATGACAACAACATGGTAGAAACACAACATGACAACAACATGGTAGCACCACAACATGACAACGACATGGTAGCACCACAACATGACAACGACATGGTAGCACCACAACATGACAACGACATGGTAGCACCACAACATGACAATGACATGGTAGCAACACAACATGACAATGACATGGTAGCAACACAACACGACAACGACATGGTAGCACCACAACATGACAACGACATGGTAGCACCACAACATGACAATGACATGGTAGCACCACAACATGACAACGACATGGTAGCACCACAACACGACAACAACATGGTAGCACCACAACATGACAACGACATGGTAGCACCACAACACGACAATGACATGGTAGCACCACAACATGACAACGACATGGCAGCACCACAACACGACAATGACATGGCAGCACCACAACACGACAACGACATGGCAGCACCACAACACGACAACGACATGGTAGCACCACAACATGACAACGACATGGCAGCACCACAACATGACAATGACATGTTAGCACCACAACATGACAACGACATGGTAGCACCACAACATGACAACGACATGGTAGCACCACAACATGACAACGACATGGTAGCACCACAACACGACAACAACATGGTAGCACCACAACACGACAACAACATGGTAGCACCACAACATGACAACGACATGGTAGCACCACAACACGACAACTACATGGCAGCACCACAACATGACAACGACATGGTAGCACCACAACACGACAACTACATGGCAGCACCACAACACGACAACGACATGGTAGCACCACAACACGACAACAACATGGTAGCAGCACAACATGACAACAACATGGTAGCAGCACAAAACAGGGTACAAATACTGCTGCCACTCTTTGTTTATTATCTATGCATAGTCACTTTACCTGCTTGTACATATTACTTCGACTAACCGGCGCCCCCAAACATTGACACATACCCCCTGTATATAGTCTCCACATTGACTCTGTACCGGTACCCCCTGTATATAGTCTCCACATTGACTCTGTACCGGTACCCCCTGTATATAGCCTCCACATTGACTCTGTACCGGTACCCCCTGTATATAGCCTCCACATTGACTCTGTACCGGTACCCCCTGTATATAGTCTCCACATTGACTCTGTACCGGTACCCCCTGTATATAGCCTCCACATTGACTATGTACCGGTACCCCCTGTATATAGCCTCCACATTGACTCTGTACCGTAATACCCTGTATATAGCCTCCACATTGACTCTGTACCGGTACCCCCTGTATATAGCCTCCACATTGACTCTGTACCGTAATACCCTGTATATGGCCTCCACATTGACTCTGTACCGTAATACCCTGTATATAGTCTCCACATTGACTCTGTACCGTAATACCCTGTATATAGTCTCCACATTGACTCTGTACCGTAATACCCTGTATATGGCCTCCACATTGACTCTGTACCGTAATACCCTGTATATAGTCTCCACATTGACTCTGTACCGGTACCCCCTGTATATAGCCTCCACATTGACTCTGTACCAGTACCCCCTGTATATAGTCTCCACATTGACTCTGTACCGGTACCCCCTGTATATAGCCTCGCTATTGATATTTCAGTGGTACAACTGAATGCATTCAACTGAAATCCGCCTCTGAATCAGAGTGGTGCGGGGGGCTGCCACAATCAACATCCACAGCACCTGGGGAACATGTTTTCAATCGGATTGAGGTCGGGGCTTTGTGCTGGCCACTCCAATACCTTGACTTTGTTGGCGTTAAGCCATTTTGTCCCCATGTGCAGTTGCACACCGTAGTCTGGCTTTTTCATGGCGGTTTTGGACCAGTGGCTTCTTCCTTGCTGAGCAGCCTTTCAGTTTATGTCGATATAGGACTCGTTTTACTGTGGATATAGATACTTTTGTACTGGTTTCCTCCAGCATCTTCACAAGGTCCTTTGCTGTTGTTCTGGAATTGATTTGCACTTTTCGCACCAAAGTACGTTCATCTCTAGGAGACAGAACGCGTCTCCTTCTTGAGAGGTATGATGGCTGCGTGGTCCCATGGTGTTTATACTTGGTCTAAAGTTGTGCACTACATAGGGAATAGGGCCCTGGTCTAAAGTAGTGCTCTATATAGGGAATAGGGCCCTGGACTAAAGTAGTGCTCTATATAGGGAATAGGGCTCTGGTCTAAAGTAGTGCTCTATATAGGGAATAGGGCTCTGGTCTAAAGTAGTGCTCTATATAGGGAATAGGGCCCTGGTCTAAAGTAGTGCTCTATATAGGGAATAGGGCTCTGGTCTAAAGTAGTGCTCTATATAGGGAATAGGGCCCTGGTCTAAAGTAGTGCTCTATATAGGGAATAGGGCTCTGGTCTAAAGTAGTGCTCTATATAGGGAATAGGGCTCTGGTCTAATGTAGTGCTCTATATAGGGAGTAGGGCTCTGGTCTAAAGTAGTGCTCTATATAGGGAATAGGGCTCTGGTCTAAAGTAGTGCTCTATATAGGGAATAGGGCTCTGGTCTAAAGTAGTGCTCTATATAGGGAATAGGGCCCTGGACTAAAGTAGTGCTCTATATAGGGAATAGGGCTCTGGTCTAAAGTAGTGCTCTATATAGGGAATAGGGCCCTGGTCTAAAGTAGTGCTCTATATAGGGAATAGGGCCCTGGTCTAAAGTAGTGCACTACATAGGGAATAGGGCCCTGGTCTAAAGTAGTGCTCTATATAGGGAATAGGGCTCTGGTCTAAAGTAGTGCACTATATATGGAATAGGGCTCTGGTCTAAAGTAGTGCACTACATAGGGAATAGGGCTCTGGTCTAAAGTAGTGCACTATATATGGAATAGGGCTCTGGTCTAAAGTAGTGCACTATATATGGAATAGGGCTCTGGTCTAAAGTAGTGCACTACATAGGGAATAGGGCTCTGGTCTAAAGTAGTGCACTATATATGGAATAGGGCTCTGGTCTAAAGTAGTGCACTATATATGGAATAGGGCTCTGGTCTAAAGTAATGCACTACATAGGGAATAGGGCCCTGGTCTAAAGTAGTGCTCTATATATGGAATAGGGCTCTGGTCTAAAGTAGTGCACTATATATGGAATAGGGCTCTGGTCTAAAGTAGTGCACTATATATGGAATAGGGCTCTGGTCTAAAGTAGTGCACTATATATGGAATAGGGCTCTGGTCTAAAGTAATGCACTACATAGGGAATAGGGCCCTGGTCTAAAGTAGTGCTCTATATAGGGAATAGGGCCCTGGTCTAAAGTAGTGCACTACATAGGGAATAGGCTGCCATTTGGGACATAACTTCATATACAGCTGTGAGATGATAATGAAGTCAGGGTTTAGGGAGGGGAAATTAACATTTGGGGAGAATGTGTGAGCGTGTGTGACTACTGGTGAGCTACAGACACAATGCCCATTACCACTGCTTTCACTAATGAACAAACTCAGTTTGAGAGAGGCTTGAAATCAGCAACTCTCAGCAGGTGCTACCCATGCATTTAGCTGTCAGGTTAACCCTTTACTGGCTACTCCCATGAGATAACATCTCCACCAATCAGAGAATGTACATTAATGTTTATACATAATGTTTTCCGCCATAATTTCCTATGACTGAAAAGAGCTTCTGGACATTAAACAGTGATCACTAGAATGCGGCTTAAGAGAGGCCGATGGGCGGCCGGACGAAACTACGTTGGCCAGTACATAAACCGATTATACCCATGGTTCTACTGCCGGACATACAATCACTGGAGAACAAACTAAATGAGCTCCGTTCGAGACTATCCTATCAACGGGACCTGAAGAACTGATAAGCTGTAGACCATACTGTTACCAAGAGAGTTTTCATCTATATTTTTCGTAGCTGTCTATTTACAACCACAGATGCCGACACAAAGACCGCACTCATCGAGCTGTAGAAGCAAACAAGAACATGCTCATTCAGAGGCGCCACTCTTAGTGGCCAGTGATTATAATGCAGGAAAACTGAAATCCTTCTCACCTAATTTCTACCAGCATATCGGATGTGTAACTAGAGGCAAAAAAAATTGAGATCACCTTTACACCACTCGCTGGACACGTCCTCTTCTCGCTTGACCATCTTCTTCTCTCTCGACTCAGTGTTTGCTCGCGCAATGATGTCTAATCTTGCTCGTGGGCCATCTAGTGCTTGTTCGACTTTTGGATCAGATTTTAACACCATAATATTCTCACCTTCACTGAGGTACTGTATGGCAGAAGGATAGAGTAGTCATGGTGACAGTATGAGGGACAGGCTGAGTACTCCATCTTTACTCCATACAGTCGTGTGTAATATATTGGGTTGTCATGGTGACAGTATGAGGGACAGGCTGAGTACTCCATCTTTATTCCATACAGTCAATGTGTAATATATTGGGTTGTCACGGTGACAGTATGAGGGACAGGCTGAGTACTCCATCTTTACTCCATACAGTCAGTGTGTAATATATTGGGTTGTCATGGTGACAGTATGAGGGACAGGCTGAGTACTCCATCTTTACTCCATACAGTCAGTGTGTAATATATTGGGTTGTCATGGTGACAGTATGAGGGACAGGCTGAGTACTCCATCTTTACTGCATACAGTCAGTGTGTAATATATTGGAAAAGCCCCACGAAACAGCACAGACCTGCAGTAACCAAACAGTCATGAAATATATCTCCTCACAGCCAGACTGCAGCCAATCAGGCCCCCAGTCACCAACCAATTAAAACAACATTCATCATAAGTCAGAGCAGCTGGGCCAATAGTAATGAGGCAGGGAGGAACACGGGAACACTCTAAATGTTTCATCAACACACTACCCTAGAACCCCTGTTGGGGAATACTCTACTCAACTTGGTCTCAGAGCATTTCGTCTTCTACTGTATGTAAATTTGAGACACTCCATTTAGTATATGTTATGTTTGGTATGGTTACATAAAACAGATGGTTACTTAAAGAAAAAAAACAGAAAGGTTGATGATTGCGAGTTTGAATCTCCTTACTTTAGCATTGTAGCTATTAGCAACTTTTGAGCTACTTTAGCACGTTCCATCTTGAAATGTTCCATCAAGACACTACTCTAGAACCCCTGTTGCATTCATCAATTCAATTTTATTTAGTTGTGTACAGACATTGTTTTAAATGAGATGAATTGAATTAGATGACGAATTACATACAATCTGTTGATCCTTTCATTCTGCTCATCTGAAATCGGATTGTGACCATTGATATATATAAACAAAATGACAACAAATCATAATCTGGAAGAGCTGCGATCCCACATGTGTTTCAACAGCCTCACTCATACACTCGCAGTCACATCTATTATGGTTGAGATCTCCTGTAAACTGCACAATAGAGAGAGAGAGAGAGAGAGAGAGAGAGAGAGAGAGAGAGAGAGAGAGAGAGAGAGAGAGAGAGAGAATCAGCAGGAAACAGCCTGGTCTGAGCTGGTGTTCAAACCAACAGCAGGATTTGGTGACTGCAGACGTTGCTTCCCCAGAGCTGTGTGGTACAGATGCACAGGAAACTCAGTGTCATGTTCAGAGGTCAATAAGGGTGAGGTTGTGCTGGGTCATGTTCAGAGGTCAATAAGGTTAAGATTGTTATGTTAAGCAGACAGCATCATCAGGATGTTCTGGGTCATACCTCTTGTGTTAAGCAGACAGCATCTTCAGGATGTTCTGAGAGAAGTGGGGGAGGATTGGGCAAGTTGCTGTGGGGGTTGCAGTGGAAAGCATGGCCAGCCGTAGAAAAATGCTTATTGAAATTCTCAATTATCGTGGATTTATCGGTGGTGACAGTGTTTCCTAGCCTCAGAGCAGTGGGCAGCTGGGAGGAGGTGCTCTTATTCTCCATGGACTTTACAGTGTCCCAGAACTTTTTTGAGTTTGTGCTACAGGATGCAAATTTCTGTTTGAAAAAGCTAGCCTTAGCTTTCCTAACTGCCTGTGTATATTGGTTCCTGAGTTCCCTGATCAGCTGCATATCACGGGGAGTATTCGATGCTAATGCATAAGGCCACAGGGAGTTTTTGTGCTGGTCAAGGGCAGTCAAGTCTGGGGTGAACCAGGGGCTATATCTGTTCTGAGTTCGACATTTTTTGAATGGGGCATGCTTATTTAAGATGGTGAGGAAAGCACTTTTAAAGAATAACCAGGCATCCTCGACTGACGGAACAAGGTCAATATCCTTCCAGGATACCCGGGCCAGGCCGATTAGAAAGGTCTGCTCGCTGAAGTGTTTTAGGGAGCGTTTGACAGGTGATGAGGGGTGGTCGTTTGACCGCTGACCCATTACGGATGCAGGCAATTAGGCAGTGATCTCTGAGATCTTGGTTGAAAACAGCAGAGGTGTATTTAGAGGACAAGTTTTTTAGGATAATATCTATGAGGGTGCCCGTGTTTACGGATTTGGGGTTGTACCTGTTGGGTTCATTGATAATTTGTGTGAGATTGAGGGCATCAAGCTTAGATTGTAGGATGGCTTAGATGGTAGGACAAGGGTACGGCTAAAGGCTAAAAGAACTGGTCGCCTAGTACGTTCGGAACAGAGAGTAAAAGGAGCAGGTTACTGGGCACGGTAGAATAGTTTCAAGGCACAATGTACAGACAAAGATATGGTAGGATGTGAACACAGTGGGGGTAAGGCTGTGCATAGAGTGACGATGAAAGAGATATCGTATCTAGGAATATAATTTCAACCAGGTGATGTCATGGTATGTGTGGTAGGTGAAGTGTGAAATAAGGCGTGTTGAGCAGGGCTAGAGGCTCTACAGTGAAATAAGGCGTGTTGAGCAGGGCTAGAGGCTCTACAGTGAAATAAGGCATGTTGAGCAGGGCTTGAGCAGGGCTTGAGGCTCTACAGTGAAATAAGGCATGTTGAGCAGGGCTAGAGGCTCTACAGTGAAATAAGGCATGTTGAGCAGGGCTAGAGGCTCTACAGTGAAATAGGGCATGCTGAGCAGGGCTAAAGGCTCTACAGTGAAATAAGGCGTGCTGAGCAGGGCTAGTGGCTCTACAGTGAAATAAGGCATGTTGAGCAGCTAGAGGCTCTACAGTGAAATAAGGCGTGTTGAGCAGGGCTAGAGGCTCTACAGTGAAATAAGGCGTGTTGAGCAGGGCTAGAGGCTCTACAGTGAAATAAGGCGTGTTGAGCAGGGCTAGAGGCTCTACAGTGAAATAAGGCATGCTGAGCAGGGCTAGAGGCTCTACAGTGAAATAAGGCGTGTTGAGCAGGGCTAGAGGCTCTACAGTGAAATAAGGCATGCTGAGCAGGGCTAGAGGCTCTACAGTGAAATAAGGCGTGTTGAGCAGGGCTAGAGGCTCTACAGTGAAATAAGGCATGTTGAGCAAAGGCTCTACAGTGAAATAAGGCATGTTGAGCAGGGCTAGAGGCTCTACAGTGAAATAAGGCATGTTGAGCAGGGCTAGAGGCTCTACAGTGTGCAAATAAGGCTCTACAGTGAAATAAGGCGTGCTGAGCAGGGCTAGTGGCTCTACAGTGAAATAAGGCATGTTGAGCAGCTAGAGGCTCTACAGTGAAATAAGGCGTGTTGAGCAGGGCTAGAGGCTCTACAGTGAAATAAGGCATGTTGAGCAGGGCTAGAGGCTCTACAGTGAAATAAGGCATATTGAGCAGGGCTAGAGGCTCTACAGTGAAATAAGGCATGTTGAGCAGGGCTAGAGGCTCTACAGTGAAATAAGGCATGTTGAGCAGGGCTAGAGGCTCTACAGTGAAATAAGGCATGTTGCTAGAGGCTCTACAGTGGGCTGAGCAGGGCTAGAGGCTCTACAGTGAAATAAGGCATATTGAGCAGGGCTAGAGGCTCTACAGTGAAATAAGGCGTGCTGAGCAGGGCTAGAGGCTCTACAGTGAAATAAGGCATGTTGAGCAGCTAGAGGCTCTACAGTGAAATAAGGCGTGTTGAGCAGGGTAGAGGCTCTACAGTGAAATAAGGCATGTTGAGCAGGGCTAGAGGCTCTACAGTGAAATAAGGCATATTGAGCAGGGCTAGAGGCTCTACAGTGAAATAAGGCATGTTGAGCAGGGCTAGAGGCTCTACAGTGAAATAAGGCATGCTGAGCAGGGCTAGAGGCTCTACAGTGAAATAAGGCGTGTTGAGCAGGGCTAGAGGCTCTACAGTGAAATAAGACAATAAATACTAACCAAAACAGCAATGGACAAGGCATGTTGACGTTAGCGAGTGGCATGCGTTGCTGAGTGAATCAAAGGACTCCAGTGAGTGGCTTCAGGCAGCTAGCGAGCCTGGGCTAGCAAGTTAGCAGAAAGGCCTTGGAGGGACTTTGTGACGGACGAAAGTCTGTTGTGGCCCCTTCGTGCTATTACGTCGGCAGACGGATCAGCATGGGCTCCGTGTGGTAGGAATCCAGAGATATGGAGAACAATAAGTCCGATTTGCTCTGGTTTGAGTCGCGTTGTGCAGACTGGCGAGAGTTGTCCGGGCTTGAGGTAGCTGATGACCGCTAGCAGTGGCTAGCTGACTACTAGCTAGTAGCTAGTTAGCTGGCTCGCTTCTGTTGGGGTTCTGGTACAGAAGACGGTTCCGCAGGGCTCCCTGTGGTTAACCAGGCCAATTGGCAAACTAGGTATAGTGGACAAAGAATTTGTCCGATGGGCCTCTTAAGCTAACGGTCTGATGTGCTCTAGACAGCTAGCGGGCCGCGGTTAGCTAGTAGCCAGTTAGCTGGCTCGCTTTTGATGGGAGTTCTGGTTCTTAAGTATTAAAATAGCAGATCCATACCACATTAGGTGAGGCAGGTTGCATGAGAGTATATTCAGTCCGTAGATGGAAAGGGATTTATAAATATGAAAGAAACAAAGAAACAAAAAACAAGGAAAAAGCAATGTTTCCACGGGACAGGACCAGGGACAAGACAAAAACACACATCCGACTGCTACGCCATCTTGGAAACCAAGCTCTGTGCAGACCAGTCAAGTTCTTCTACACTAATCTTGACAAACCATTTCTGTATGGAACTCACTTTATGCACGGGGGGGGGCATTATAATACTGCAAAAGCAAAGGACCTTCCCCAAAATGTTGCCACAAAGTTAAAACCACAAAATAGTCCAGAATGTAATTGTATGCTGTAGTGTTACGATTTTCTTTCAATGGAACTAAGGGGCCCGAAGCATGAAAAACAGCCCCAGACCAGACATTTGATGAGCTGAGTTGTTGGAAATGTGATATCATATGATGCTGCCACCTCTTCAGCAAGGCCATTCTACTGCTAATGATTGTCTATGGAGATTGCATGGCTGTGTGCTTGATTTTATACACCTGTCAGCAATGGGTGTGGCTGAAATAGCCGCATCTACTCATTTGAAGGGGTGTCCACAAACTTTTGTATATATAGTGTATTTATAGATAATCTACAGAAAGTGTCTATAGATTATGTATATCAAGATGTCATGTTATTTTATTTAGTATAGGTTTATGAGAGGATCTACGGTAATGTGATGTATGCTGCTGGATACAAAATCATAGAATAAGACTAAATGTAAAATGGGGGAAAACAGAGAAGTAATTAACCTGTAGGCTAGACAATGAAGCCTGTTAAAACATACAGTAAGAGGACCCATATAATATAATAGGATTATTAAGCCTCATCATTCACAACAGTTTCTCCCAAGCATATAATAACATT
>NC_068427.1:55896935-55899136 GCF_023373465.1 Oncorhynchus keta
TGCCACCTTCCACCATGTGTGGATGTGGTGGAAGATAAAAAACATATCTTTAGCTTAAACTGACAGATGTATTTTTTATGCTAATTCCCTGAGAAAACAGATGGATGGAGGGTCTGTTCCTATAGCAACACCGTGATTAATATGGTAACTACAGTTTCACATAATGAACCGTGGCTAACAGCAAGACATATCATCTCTCTGTGTTTGGGATAAGCTATGATAAACTATGATTGATATTATGGAGATGTGAGCTCTGTAGGAGAGGCAGTATATGCTGCTAGAACACGGGGCTGTTCATGCTCCTCAGCATGGGAGAGGGCATCTATTGTAAGGCTTGTTACACTCACACTAGCGTAGTGGACAGTAACATTTGGTATGTGTACATACAATCTATTATACATACAGTTGAAGTCAGAAGTTTACGTTCACCTAGGTCGGAGTCATCAAAACTCATTTTTCAACACTCAACAAATGTATTTATAACTAACTATAGTTTTGGCAAGTCAGTTAGGACATCTACTTTGTGCATGACACAAGTCATTTTCCCAATAATTGTTTACAGACAGATTATTTCCATTATAATTCACTTTATCACAATTGCAGTGGGTCAGAAGTTTACATACACTAAGTTGACTGTGCCTTTAAACAGCTTGGAAAATTACCAAAAATTATGTCATAGCTTTAGAAGCGTCTGATTTACATAATTTGAGTAAATTGGAGGTGCACCTGTGGATGTATTTCAAGGCCTACCTTCCAACTCAGTGCCTCTTTGCTTGACGTCATGGGAAAATGAAAAGAAATCAGCCAAGATCTCAGAAAAATTGATAGACCTCCACAAGTCTGGTTCATCCTTGGGAGCAATTTCCAAACGCCCGAAGGTAAAACGTTCATCTGTACAAACAATAGTACACAAGTATAAACACCATGGGACCACGCAGCCGTCATACTGCTCAGGAAGGAGACGCGTTCTTTCTCCTGGAGATGAACGTACTTTGGCGTGATAGGGGCAAATCAATCCCAGAACAACAGCAAAGGACCTTGTGAAATGCTGGCAGAAACAGGTACAAAAGTATCTATATCCACAGTAAAACAAGTCTTATATCGACATAACCTGAAAGGCTGCTCAGCAAGGAAGAAGCCACTGCTCCAAAACCACCATAAAAAAGCCAGACTACGGTTTCTAACTGCCCATGAGGACAGAGGTCGTACTTTTTGGAGAAATGTCCTCTGATCTGATGAAACAAAAATAGAACTGTTTGGCCATAATGTCCATCGTTATGTTTGGAGGAAAAAGGGGGAGGCTTGCAAGCCGAAGAACACCATCCCAACCTTGAAGCACGGGGGTGGCAGCATCATGTTGTGGGGGTGCTTTGCTGCAGGAGGGACTGGTACACTTCACAAAATAGATGGCATCATGAGGTTGGAAAATTATGTGGATATATTGAAGCAAGACGTCAGTCATGAAGTTAAAGCTTGGTCGCAAATGGGCCTTCCAAAGTTTGTTCTGTTACTCTGACAGTGGTCATAATATAATAGAGACAGTAGATCTAGCTGGTCTGTCATAATACAATAGAGACAGTAGATCTAGCTGGTCTGTCATAATACAATAGAGACAGTAGATCTAACTGGTCTGTAATAATATAAGAGAGACATAGAGACAGTAGATTAAGCTGGTCTGTCATAATATAATAGAGACAGTAGATCTAGCTGGTCTGTCATAATACAATAGAGACAGTAGATCTAGCTGGTCTGTCATAATATAATAGAGACAGTAGATCTAGCTGGTCTGTCATAATACAATCGAGACAGTAGATCTAGCTGGTCTGTCATAATACAATCGAGACAGTAGATCTAGCTGGTCTGTCATAATATAGTAAAGACAGTAGATCTAGCTGGTCTGTAATAATATAATAGAGACAGTAGATCTAGCTGGTCTGTCATAATATAATAGAGACAGTAGATCTAGCTGGTCTGTCATAATATAATAGAGACAGTAGATCTAGCTGGTCTGTCATAATACAATCGAGACAGTAGATATAGCTGGTCTGTCATAATATAATAGAGACAGTAGATCTAGCTGGTCTGTCATAATACAATAGAGACAGTATATTTCGCTGGTCTGTCATAATACAATCGAGACAGTAGATCTAGCTGGTCTGTCATAATATAATAGAGACAGTAGATCTAGCTGGAATGTCATA
>NC_068427.1:55899236-56029380 GCF_023373465.1 Oncorhynchus keta
CAGTATATTAACTATACTGTATATTATATATATATATATATCTCACTAAACTACCCAATGTTTATTGACCTGATTTTTTTTATTGCAACAATGATACCAATATTTATTTATGATTTTTTTTCTCCCTAATCTCGTGGTATTCAATTGATAATTACAATCTCGCTACAACTCCCGTATGGACTCGGGAGAGGCAAAGGTCGAAACACGACCCAACCAGGCCGCACTGCTTCTTGACACAATGCCCACTTAACCCAGAAGCCAGCCTCACTAATGTGTCGGAGTGCACTGTGCCCGGCCCGCCACAGCATTTGCTAGTGCGCGATGGGACAAGAACACCCCTGCCGGCCAAACCCTCCCCTAACCCGGATGATGCTGGGCCAACTGTGTGCAGCCCCAATGGGTCTCCCGGTAGTGGTCGGCTGCGATAGAGCCTGGACTCAAACCCAGGATCTCCAGTGGCACAACGAACACTGCGCCACTCAGGAGGCAACATTACACAGTCCCCAAGTCCAGAACAGACTATGGGAGGCACACAGTACTACATAGAGCCATGACTACATGGAACTCTATTCCACAGTACTACATAGAGCCATGACTACATGGAACTCTATTCCACAGTACTACATAGAGCCATGACTACATGGAACTCTATTCCACAGTACTACATAGAGCCATGACTACATGGAACTATTCCACAGTACAACATAGAGCCATGACTACATGGAACTCTATTCCACAGTACTACATAGAGCCATGACTACATGGAACTCTATTCCACAGTACTACATAGAGCCATGACTACATGGAACTCTATTCCACAGTCCTACATAGAGCCATGACTACATGGAACTCTATTCCACAGTACTACATAGAGCCATGACTACATGGAACTCTATTCCACAGTACTACATAGAGCCATGACTACATGGAACTCTATTCCACAGTACTACATAGAGCCATGACTGCATGGAACTTTATTCCACAGTACTACATAGAGCCATGACTGCATGGAACTCTATTCCACAGTACTACATAGAGCCATGACTGCATGGAACTCTATTCCACAGTACTACATAGAGCCATGACTGCATGGAACTCTATTCCACAGTACTACATAGAGCCATGACTGCATGGAACTCTATTCCACAGTACTACATAGAGCCATGACTACATGGAACTCTATTCCACAGTACTACATAGAGCCATGACTACATGGAACTCTATTCCACAGTACTACATAGAGCCATGACTACATGGAACTCTATTCCACAGTACTACATAGAGCCATGACTACATGGAACTCTATTCCACAGTACTACATAGAGCCATGACTACATGGAACTCTATTCCACAGTACAACATAGAGCCATGACTACATGGAACTCTATTCCACAGTACTACATAGAGCCATGACTACATGGAACTCTATTCCACAGTACTACATAGAGCCATGACTACATGGAACTCTATTCCACAGTACTACATAGAGCCATGACTACATGGAACTCTATTCCACAGTACTACATAGAGCCATGACTACATGAACTCTATTCCACAGTACTACATAGAGCCATGACTACATGGAACTCTATTCCACAGTACTACATAGAGCCATGACTGCATGGAACTCTATTCCACAGTACTACATAGAGCCATGACTGCATGGAACTCTATTCCACAGTACTACATAGAGCCATGACTACATGGAACTCTATTCCACAGTACTACATAGAGCCATGACTACATGGAACTCTATTCACAGTACTACATAGAGCCATGACTACATGGAACTCTATTCCACAGTACTACATAGAGCCATGACTACATGGAACTCTATTCCACAGTACTACATAGAGCCATGACTACATGGAACTCTATTCCACAGTACTACATAGAGCCATGACTACATGGAACTCTATTCCACAGTACTACATAGAGCCATGACTACATGGAACTCTATTCCACAGTACTACATAGAGCCATGACTACATGGAACTCTATTCCACAGTACTACATAGAGCCATGACTACATGGAACTCTATTCCACAGTACTACATAGAGCCATGACTACATGGAACTCTATTCAGTATACATAGAGCCATGACTACATGGAACTCTATTCCACAGAGAGCCATGACTGCATGGAACTCTATTCCACAGTACTACATAGAGCCATGACTGCATGGAACTCTATTCCACAGTACTACATAGAGCCATGACTACATGGAACTCTATTCCACAGTACTACATAGAGCCATGACTACATGGAACTCTATTCCACAGTACTACATAGAGCCATGACTACATGGAACTCTATTCACAGTACTACATAGAGCCATGACTACATGGAACTCTATTCACAGTACTACATAGAGCCATGACTACATGGAACTCTATTCCACAGTACTACATAGAGCCATGACTACATGGAACTCTATTCCACAGTACTACATAGAGCCATGACTACATGGAACTCTATTCCACAGTACTACATAGAGCCATGACTACATGGAACTCTATTCCACAGTACTACATAGAGCCATGACTACATGGAACTCTATTCCACAGTACTACATAGAGCCATGACTACATGGAACTCTATTCCACAGTACTACATAGAGCCATGACTACATGGAACTCTATTCCACAGTACTACATAGAGCCATGACTACATGGAACTCTATTCCACAGTCCTACATAGAGCCATGACTACATGGAACTCTATTCCACAGTACTACATGAGAGCCATGACTGACATGGAACTCTATTCCACAGTACTACATAGAGCCATGACTGCATGGAACTCTATTCCACAGTACTACATAGAGCCATGACTACATGGAACTCTATTCCACAGTACTACATAGAGCCATGACTACATGGAACTCTATTCCACAGTACTACATAGAGCCATGACTACATGGAACTCTATTCCACAGTACTACATAGAGCCATGACTACATGGAACTCTATTCCACAGTACTACATAGAGCCATGACTACATGGAACTCTATTCCACAGTACTACATAGAGCCATGACTACATGGAACTCATTCCAGGCTACATAGAGCCATGACTACATGGAACTCTATTCCACAGTACTACATAGAGCCATGACTACATGGACTCTATTCCACAGTACTACATAGAGCCATGACTACATGGAACTCTATTCCACAGTACTACATAGAGCCATGACTACATGGAACTCTATTCCACAGTACTACATAGAGCCATGACTACATGGAACTCTATTCCACAGTACTACATAGAGCCATGACTACATGGAACTCTATTCCACAGTACTACATAGAGCCATGACTACATGGAACTCTATTCCACAGTACTACATAGAGCCATGACTACATGGAACTCTATTCCACAGTACTACATAGAGCCATGACTCACATGGAACTCTATTCCACAGTACTACATAGAGCCATGACTACATGGAGACTCTATTCCACAGTACTACATAGAGCCATGACTACATGGAACTCTATTCCACAGTACTACATAGAGCCATGACTACATGGAACTCTATTCCACAGTACTACATAGAGCCATGACTACATGGAACTCTATTCCACAGTACTACATAGAGCCATGACTACATGGAACTCTATTCCACAGTACTACATAGAGCCATGACTACATGGAACTCTATTCCACAGTACTACATAGAGCCATGACTACATGGAACTCTATTCCACAGTACTACATAGAGCCATGACTACATGGAACTCTATTCCACAGTACTACATAGAGCCATGACTACATGGAACTCTATTCCACAGTACTACATAGAGCCATGACTACATGGAACTCTATTCCACAGTGACCATGGAGAGCCATGACTACACATGGACTCTATTCCACAGTACTACATGAGCCATGACTACATGGAACTCTATTCCACAGTACTACATAGAGCCATGACTACATGGAACTCTATTCCACAGTGCTACATAGAGCCATGACTACATGGAACTCTATTCCACGTACTACATAGAGCCATGACTACATGGAACTCTATTCCACAGTACTACATAGAGCCATGACTACATGGAACTCTATTCCACAGTACTACATAGAGCCATGACTACATGGAACTCTATTCCACAGTACTACATAGAGCCATGACTACATGGAACTCTATTCCACAGTACTACATAGAGCCGTGACTACATGGAACTCTATTCCACAGTACTACATAGAGCCATGACTACATGGAACTCTATTCCACAGTACTACATAGAGCCATGACTACATGGAACTCTATTCCACAGTACTACATAGAGCCATGACTACATGGAACTCTATACTCTATTCCACAGTACTACATAGAGCCATGACTACATGGAACTCTATTCCACAGTACTACATAGAGCCATGACTACATGGAACTCTATTCCACAGTACTACATAGAGCCATGACTACATGGAACTCTATTCCACAGTACTACATAGAGCCATGACTACATGGAACTCTATTCCACAGTACTACATAGAGCCATGACTACATGGAACTCTATTCCACAGTACTACATAGAGCCATGACTACATGGAACTCTATTCCACAGTACTACATAGAGCCATGACTACATGGAACTCTCTTCCACAGTACTACATAGAGCCATGACTACATGAGCCTCTTCCACAGACTACATGGAATGACTACATGGAACTCTATTCCACAGTACTACATAGAGACATGACTACATGGAACTCTATTCCACAGTACTACATAGAGCCATGACTACATGGAACTCTATTCCACAGTACTACATAGAGCCATGACTACATGGAACTCTATTCCACATCAGGTAACTGATGCAGCAGTAGAATCAGATTTAAAAAGCAGGTAAAAATACACCTCATGGAACAGTGGGGACTGTGAAGAGACAAACATGCACACTATACACACACATGGATTTAGTACTGTAAATATGTGGTAGTAGTGGCCTGAGGGCACACACTTAGTGTGTTGTGAATTCTGTAAAGAATGTATTGTAAATGTTTTTAAAATTGTACAAATCAAATGTATTTATATAGCCCTTCATACATCAGCTGATATCTCAAAGTGCTGTACAGAAACCCAGCCTAAAACCCCAAACAGCAACAATGCAGGTGTAGAAGCACGGTGGCTAGGAAAAACTCCCTAGAAAGGCCAAAACCTAGGAAGAAACCTGAGAGGAACCAGGCTATGTGGGGTGGCCAGTCCTCTTCTGGCTGTGCCAGGTGGAGATTATAACAGAACATGGCCAAGATGACTGCCTTCATTTTGCCGGACCCCAGGAAGAGTATCTGCTGCCTTATAATAAATACAGAAATACAGGGACATTCCTGGGAATTATAAAACAGCAGGCGTACCCATCGTTTAGATGTAACAAGGCAATGAAACATCAATGTTCAGAGACATGACTTCTAATCATTTTTCCAACTTTTTAAATTTCACACGTTTGAGATATTTATTCATATTGAAACAAGTTTAATGAAAAAAAAACCCTACAAAACAAGGAAGTTCCCCATTTACATTTGTGAATATAATATTTGGCCAAGAGAATAATAATGTTAATAAAATAGTTATGATCGGAATAACAAGGATAAACATAGGTAAATGTTTAATATTTTACACACAACCATTCATTAATTTCAATCCTTCTGTAGCTCAGTTGGTAGAGCATGGCGCTTGTAACGCCAGGGTAGTGGGTTCGATTCCCGGGACCACCCATACGTAGAATGTATGCACACATGACTGTAAGTCGCTTTGGATAAAAACGTCTGCTAAATGGCATATTATTATTATTATTTAATCCATAGTTTACTAGAATGGCAGCATAAAAAGCAGAGGAACAAAAAACCGAAGGCATTTTGTCATGTTTCCTTTTGTGCAAGAAATCATTAACAGGGTAAAATATAATTAGTCTCTTTAACTTTTGGGATAACTGGACAATTAAGGTAAAAGGTATTCGCTTTTGACCATATCATGGGTTGGTCACTTCCAGTATATTGTATTATAAATCACCAAAAATGACTTCATTAACAGCCAATCGTATCTACGTATTGTCCAAAAGGTTCAAGTCATTAATTTGTCAACTTGGAAAAGAGAACAACCTCATAATATAACAAAGTGTTTTTAATAAGTCCAAGTAAAGGAGGTGGAAGAACCGAAGGAGAACTCAAGGTGAAGGAACGTCAGTTTCTGATCGCACCATCCGTCGCTTTTGAGCGGCTCCACAGAAGAGAAGGTCTCCACTTTTGAAATAAAAAATAAATAGAAAAGCCAGACTGGAATTTGATAAAATGCATATTGACACAATCCTTCTGGGAGAAATGTCCTTTGGACAGAGGAGTCAAAACTGGAGCTTTTTAACAAGTCACATCAGATCTATGTTCACAGATGAAGAAATTAAGTTTTCAAAGGAAAGACCACCACTCCTACAGTGAAACATGGAGAGGGGGCTGGGGGCCGCTGTGCTGCGCCTGGCACAGGGTGCCTTGAATCTGTGCAAGGAAGAATGAAATGACAAGACTATCATGGCATTCTGGAGCGAAACATACTGCCCAGTGTCAGAAAGCTCTGTCTCAGGTCATGGGTCCTCCAACAGGATAATGACCCAAAACACACAGATAAAAGCACCCACAGTTAAGAAAACATTGGACTATTCTGAAGTGTCATTCTAAGAGTCCTGATCTGAATCCTACTGAACAACTATGGAAAGAGCATCTATGCTTAAGCAAAAAATAAATATATTTATATTCTACGGCGCCATTTACTTTGTGTGTGTATTCTTATCTTTGAATATTTCTTATCGCTGTTGCCTTGTTGAGAAGGAGCCTGCAAGCATTTCGTTAAGACGCTGTACATACTACTAATACAACTTGAAACAGTAATTTCAAAAATTCCATTTATTTTACTTTGGTTGCAAAGAAAAAGTTTGTTGAGAGCAATATTTACAAAGATGAAAAATAATACCCAGAAACAGCTGATCCAACAAAGTACACTACTCATGATAATTAGTTTCATTATGATAGTAGACCATAGGTATACATGGGACTTCACTTGATTTTCTCCAGCAATTATCTGTCAAAGTAGTCCTCTATGCGTCTCTTTTTGCTGGGGCTCTCTTCTACATCACATCCTGTTTGGTTGCTAGGGTCATCCCAGGCCCCCACAGCCTCCAATAGGAGAGCTTCATCCATATCATCCTCCCCCTCGGTGAACGACCTCTGGAACATCTCTGTGATCCTCCTCTGCTGGGAGTCCTGAAATACATAACACACACTCTTCATAACGCACTCACACTTCATAACACACACTTCATAACACACACACACTCTTCATAACACACACTCACACTTCATAACACACACTTCATAACACACACACACTTCATAACACACACACACTTCATAACACACACTCACACTCTTCATAACACACACACACACACACACTTCATAACACACACACACTCACACACTTCATAACACACACACACACTTCATAACACACACACTCTTCATAACACACACTCACACTTCATAACACACTCACACTTCATAACACACTCACACTTCATAACACACACACACTTCATAACACACTCACACTTCATAACACACTCACACTTCATAACACACTCACACTTCATAACACACACACACTTCATAACACACACACACACACACACACACTTCATAACACACACACACTTCATAACACACACACACACTTCATAACACACACACACTTCATAACACACACACACTTCATAACACACACACACACACACACACACACACACACTTCATAACACACGCACACCATAACACACACACACACTTCATAACACACACACTTCATAACACACACACACGCACACCATAACACACACTCACACTTCATAACACACACTCACACTTCATAACACACACACACACACACACACACACACACACACACACACACACACACACACACACACACACACACACACACACACACACACACACACACACACACACACACACTTCATACACACACACACACACTTCATACACACACACACTTCATACACACTTCATACACACACTTCATACACACACACACACACTTCATAACACACACTTCATAACACACACACACACACACACACACACACACACACACTTCATAACACACACACACTTCATAACACACACACACACACTCACTTCATAACGCACTCACACTTCATAACGCACTCACACTTCATAACGCACTCACACTTCATAACGCACTCACACTTCATAACGCACTCACACTTCATAACGCACTCACACTTCATAACGCACTCACACTTCATAACGCACTCACACTTCATAACGCACTCACACTTCATAACGCACTCACACTTCATAACGCACTCACACTTCATAACGCACTCACACTTCATAACGCACTCACACTTCATAACGCACTCACACTTCATAACGCACTCACACTTCACAACACACACACACACTTTGTCTGCCTCTCAAATGGCACCCTATTCTCTATAAAAGTGGTTCTCAACCGGGGCACCAGTACGTCTGGGGGTACTCAACCAGGGCACCAGTACGTCTGGGGGTCTCAACCAGGGCACCAGTACGTCTGGGGGTACTCAACCAGGGCACCAGTACGTCTGGGGGTACTCAACCAGGGCACCAGTACGTCTGGGGTTCTCAACCAGGGCACCAGTACGTCTGGGGGTACTCAACCAGGGCACCAGTACGTCTGGGGGTACTCAACCAGGGCACCAGTACGTCTGGGGGTACTCAACCACGGCACCAGTACGTCTGGGGGTACTCAACCTGGGCACCAGTACGTCTGGGGGTACTCAACCAGGGCACCAGGGGTTCTCAACCGGGGCACCAGTACGCCTGGGGTTCTCAACCGGGGCACCAGTACGCCTGGGGGTTCTCAACCGGGGCACCAGTACGCCTGGGGTTCTCAACCGGGGCACCAGTACGCCTGGGGGTTCTCAACCGGGGCACCAGTACACCTGGGGGTTCTCAACCGGGGCACCAGTACACCTGGGGGTTCTCAACCGGGGCACCAGTACGCCTGTGGGTTCTCAACCGGGGCACCAGTACGTCGGGGGTACTCAACCAGGGCACCAGTACGTCGGGGTACTCAACCGGGGCACCAGTACGTCGGGGGGTACTCAACCGGGGCACCAGTACGTCGGGGTTCTCAACCGGGGCACCAGTACGCCTGGGGTTCTCAACCAGGGCACCAGTACGCCTGGGGTACTCAACCAGGGCACCAGTACGCCTGGGGGTACTCAACCAGGGCACCAGTACGCCTGGGGGTACTCAACCAGGGCACCAGTACGTCTGGGGGTACTCAACCAGGGCACCAGTACGTCTGGGGTTCTCAACCAGGGCACCAGTACGTCTGGGGTACTCAACCGGGGCACCAGTACGTCTGGGGGTACTCAACCCGGGCACCAGTACGTCTGGGGGTACTCAACCGGGGCACCAGTACGTCTGGGGGTACTCAACCGGGGTACCAGTACGTCTGGGGTTCTCAACCGGGGCACCAGTACGTCTGGGGTACTCAACCAGGGCACCAGTACGTCTGGGGTACTCAACCAGGGCACCAGTACGTCTGGGGGTACTCAACCAGGGCACCAGTACGTCTGGGGGTACTCAACCAGGGCACCAGTACGTCTGGGGGTTCTCAACCAGGGCACCAGTTCGTCTGGGGGTACTCAACCGGGGCACCAGTACGTCTGGGGGTACTCAACCAGGGCACCAGTACGTCTGGGGTTCTCAACCGGGGCACCAGTACGTCTGGGGTACTCAACCGGGTACCAGTACGTCTGGGGGTTCTCAACCGGGGCACCAGTACGTCTGGGGGTACTCAACCAGGGCACCAGTACGTCTGGGGGTACTCAACCGGGTACCAGTACGTCTGGGGGTTCTCAACCGGGGCACCAGTACGTCTGGGGTACTCAACCAGGGCACCAGTACGTCTGGGGGTACTCAACCAGGGCACCAGTACGTCTGGGGTACTCAACCGGGGTACCAGTACGTCTGGGGTTCTCAACCGGGCACCAGTATGTCTGGGGGTACTTGGTATAGAATTAGGAGTGAGAATAATAGAATGCAAACACTTCCTGTAGTTGTTGACCAGTCTCTCACATCACTGTGGTTTGGTTCTTCCATGCAGAACTACTTCAGCAACATGTGAGGGTTTTCCAGCATGAACTGGTCATTTCAAGTCCTGCCACAACATCTCAGTTGGGATTAGATCTGGACTTTGACAAGGCCATTCCAAAACTTCAAATGTGTTGCTTTTTAACCATTTTCATGTAGACTTGATTGTGTGTTTTGGATCATTGTCTTACTGCATTACCCAGCTCTGCTTCAGCTCACAGACGGTTGGCCTGACATTCTCCTGTACAATTCTCTGATACAGAGCAGAATTCATGGTTCCTTCTATTAAGGCAAGTCGTCCAGGTCCTGAGGCAGCAAAGCCTCCCTAAACCATCACACTACCACTACCGTGCTGGACCGTTGGTTTGAGGTTCTTACTGTACAGGTTCATAATGCAGTGCTTGGTTTTCCTCAGACATAAATGGGACCCATCTCATCCAAAAGAATTGACTCAATTGACCCCTGTTGATGGGGGGCATTGTCATCTTGGAAGAGACCAATAGAAATGATTCACCATAGGTTGAAGGTTTATTGGTGTTTACTTTGTCCTCTAAGGGGTTGAGAGGACCTAAACCATGCCAGTGATGTAGTGTAGGAGCCTGACAGGTCAACAGCCAACCTGACTATTCCATGACTAGAGTAGCTGTGTACCAAACACCAACAGTGCCCCTCACCTTGGAGTGGAAGCTGGCAGACTCCGCCTTCTCTGACAGGTTGGATTCTGATAGGCCCACCTGCTCCAGAACATGCATCTTCTCCTGGATCATGGGCCTACAGAGATACAAAAATCAATCAATATCTGTATTGTCCCATTTGGACAAATGGTTCCTTCAGAACTATCAACCGAATAGATATTAGAGTATAGAGGTTAGTTCAGACTGATTAAAGAGGAGGAGCCGGCGTACCACAGGTAGTCATCTGCGGTTCCCTTGGCGACCAGGTAGTGAATGTCCACATTGCTGGTCTGACCGATACGGTGCACTCTGTCCTCAGCCTGGATCATTATCTGATAAGATTCCAGAGGGCATCATTAGGAGGATGGTAGACAGTATAGGAGGATATATGAACACAGAGCAGCTGTAGCATGCTGGAGGTTTCACTAGTATTCACAACTTTTCTGTCAACCAAGACCCTGATACTCTGTTTGGTGACACCACTGGGTAAGGGGTTAGAGGTCAGGAACCTTCCCCCAGAGCCGGGGTTAGAGGTTAGACAGGTCATTACCCTAAGACTACTAAGAACAGCCGATCTGCCAACTTCTGTCTGTCGGGTCCCAACGGTTCAGGCTACACACTAATATGACCCCTCTGTGGAAAGGTGAGACTCTCACGTCCCAACAGTTCAGGCTACACACTAATATGACCCCTCTGTGGAAAGGTGAGACTCTCACGTCCCAACAGTTCAGGCTACACACTAATAGGACCCCTCTGTAGAAAGGTGAGACTCTCACGAACACGTTGGTTGTTTCACCACAGGAAGTGTTACATAGTGGATGCAGTCTGTTGTTTCACCACAGGAAGTGTTACATAGCGGATGCAGTCTGTTTCACCACAGGAAGTGTTACATAGCGGATGCAGTCTGTTGTTTCACCACAGGAAGTGTTACATAGCGGATGCAGTCTGTTGTTTCACCACAGGAAGTGTTACATAGCGGATGCAGTCTGTTTCACCACAGGAAGTGTTACATAGCGGATGCATTCTGTTGTTTCACCACAGGAAGTGTTACATAGCGGATGCAGTCTGTCGTTTCACCACAGGAAGTGTTACATAGCGGATGCAGTCTGTTGTTTCACCACAGGAAGTGTTACATAGCGGATGCAGTCTGTTGTTTCACCACAGGAAGTGTTACATAGCGGATGCATTCTGTTGTTTCACCACAGGAAGTGTTACATAGCGGATGCAGTCTGTCGTTTCACCACAGGAAGTGTTACATAGCGGATGCAGTCTGTCGTTTCACCACAGGAAGTGTTACATAGCGGATGCAGTTGATTGAGACGCAGACGACCATCGTAAACTGACCGATTTTGAAGGGGATTTTCATATTATGCTAATTACATTTCGGCGAAGGCCGACTCTAGGGGGTTAAACGGTTGGTCAAGACCTTACCCCAGGGTTCCAGAATAGCTCAGCAAACACCACCAAAGCAGCGGAGTGCAGGGTGATGCCCATGTTAGCTGCAGTGATAGAGAGCACCGCTACACAGCTCTCGTCAGTGAGCTGGAACCGGTCACACAGTTGCTGCCGCTCTAACGACGGCGTGGAGCCGTCTATACGGATGTAGTCGATACCCTGAAATGACATGAGCAACAGAAACACACAAGACAGTCATGTTTCATCTTTTTTATTGAATATTAAAATATACATTCTGCCTGCAGTGAAGCCGCTCAACATTCACATTCAGTCATCTAACAGATTTCCATACAGAGCGACCCACAGGACAGGCCAGGGTCAACCTCCCTGCTCAAGGGCACTTCGACAGATCCCCACAAGATCCAAAACAGGGACCTGAATCAGCCACCAGCCCTCCAAGACCCCCCTTCACAGTTCTCCAAGAGCTACCTCTCAACCATCCTTGTCCTCACCCACCCCTCCCAAAAAAATAACCTCTCCCTCCATTCCCCACACCCAAGACACCCCCAAGTCCACATCCCACAATGCACCAACAAACAACAAAAGAGAAAAAAAAGATAAAGACAAAAGAAAACAATGTAAATAACTTAATGATTTGTTTTCTTTTAACTTTGCTGTGATGTTTAACGTACAATTTCAATCTATCGAATCGAACAGAATCCACAGATTGGGAGTTGAAGATAAATACTTTTACTAAGAGTATTAGTATATTAGTAATTGACTGACCCGGTCTCTCCAGATCTCCTAACAGTACTATTTCTAGGGTCAAATTTTAGATCAATGCTGTTCATTTTCAGCCATTCCTGAACATGAGACCAGAAACAGGCTGCCTGAGGGCAATACCAAAATAAACGGTCTATTGATTCTGTGTCCTCACAACAAAATATGCAGAGCTGCAATGACTGTATGCCCCAAATATTCAAAATTTTGTTGGTGGCAAGAATTCTGTACAATAATTTTAGCTTGAAGTTATGAATCTCACGTTGTTTTACATATCAACTCATACACCCTTTGCCATAGAATCGATGCATCAAAAATCTATTTTCAGCTATTTTTCAATCTGTATGGCACAGCTGTAAACATCCTGGTCCTCAACTGAAACGGGTACACTTTCCTATTTATGCTATTTTTGTTCATGTTTAAAATATTTAGAAGAAAAGCAAGTAATCTACCTAAAGATAAACTAAAACCTCTCGTGGCATAAGGCATAAATATGTACGGATTTCAATATTTACTAGAAAAGTGAGTCATCTAAACCAAAGTCTTTCTCTCGTGTGGATAAACTTTAAGTCTGTTTAGCATCCTGTTCTTCTCACCTTCTCTCCCAACTCCTTGGTGATAAAGTCCAGGACCAGCTTGTGATGAGCAAACACCAGGAACTTCTCTCTTCCGCACTCTAGCATGTCCATGATGTACTCCCTGAGTAACAAAAACAGAACTGGTTTAAAACAGCTCTCAGCAGTCAATGTGGGGTAAACACTTTCAACTCACATGATGGCTTTAATCTTGGCCTCAGCAGTGTGGTTAAAGAACACCAGAAGAGCCTGCTTCATCTTCTGGAACAGAACAAAAAACCCAACAGGAGACGAATGAGTTTAACAAGACAAGGTGAAACTAGATGAACGTTAACTATGGAATGCTCTCTAGAAACACGCCTCATCTAGCGTCAAAATTAGCTGTAAGAGTATCGTTTTTAGTAATAATCCCCTTCCCTGGACTCACGTTGTTGTTGTGTTGTCCCTTGGTCAGATCATTGGCTGCGGCAGACAGAGCTGCCTTGATGCGGGTGTTGATACCGTCTGTGGTCACGGTGACAACCTTGCGTTGCTTGGCAGGAAGCTGAGAGGGACCTCTGACTTGAGACGGCGTAGCATTAGACTCTCCTCTAACATCAGCTTCAGTTCTCCTAGGTTACTGGAGCCAGAGTAGTCCCAACCCCACGGCAGCTAGCAGGAGAACAAGTCCTAGGTTACTGGAGCCAGAGTAGTCCCAACCCCACGGCAGCTAGCAGGAGAACAACAGGTCCTAGGTTACTGGAGCCAGAGTAGTCCCAACCCCACGCCAGCTAGCAGGAGAACAACAAGTCCTAGGTTACTGGAGCCAGAGTAGTCCCAACCCCACGGCAGCTAGCAGGAGGACAACAAGTCCTAGGTTACTGGAGCCAGAGTAGTCCCAACCCCACGGCAGCTAGCAGGAGAACAGCAAGTCCTAGGTTACTGGAGCCAGAGTAGTCCCAACCCCACGGCAGCTAGCAGGAGAACAGCAAGTCCTAGGTTACTGGAGCCAGAGTAGTCCCAACCCCACGGCAGCTAGCAGGAGGACAACAAGTCCTAGGTTACTGGAGCCAGAGTAGTCCCAACCCCACGGCAGCTAGCAGGAGAACAAGTCCTAGGTTACTGGAGCCAGAGTAGTCCCAACCCCACGCCAGCTAGCAGGAGAACAACAGGTCCTAGGTTACTGGAGCCAGAGTAGTCCCAACCCCACGGCAGCTAGCAGGAGAACAAGTCCTAGGTTACTGGAGCCAGAGTAGTCCCAACCCCACGCCAGCTAGCAGGAGAACAACAGGTCCTAGGTTACTGGAGCCAGAGTAGTCCCAACCCCACGCCAGCTAGCAGGAGAACAACAAGTCCTAGGTTACTGGAGCCAGAGTAGTCCCAACCCCACGGCAGCTAGCAGGAGAACAACAGGTCCTAGGTTACTGGAGCCAGAGTAGTCCCAACCCCACGGCAGCTAGCAGGAGAACAGCAAGTCCTAGGTTACTGGAGCCAGAGTGGTCCCAACCCCACGGCAGCTAGCAGGAGAACAGCAAGTCCTAGGTTAATGGAGCCAGAGTAGTCCCAACCCCACGGCAGCTAGCAGGAGGACAACAAGTCCTAGGTTACTGGAGCCAGAGTAGTCCCAACCCCACGGCAGCTAGCAGGAGAACAAGTCCTAGGTTACTGGAGCCAGAGTAGTCCCAACCCCACGCCAGCTAGCAGGAGAACAACAGGTCCTAGGTTACTGGAGCCAGAGTAGTCCCAACCCCACGGCAGCTAGCAGGAGAACAAGTCCTAGGTTACTGGAGCCAGAGTAGTCCCAACCCCACGGCAGCTAGCAGGAGAACAGGTCCTAGGTTACTGGAGCCAGAGTAGTCCCAACCCCACGGCAGCTAGCAGGAGGACAAGTCCTAGGTTACTGGAGCCAGAGTAGTCCCAACCCCACGGCAGCTAGCAGGAGAACAACAGGTCCTAGGTTACTGGAGCCAGAGTAGTCCCAACCCCACGGCAGCTAGCAGGAGAACAACAAGTCCTAGGTTACTGGAGCCAGAGTAGTCCCAACCCCACGGCAGCTAGCAGGAGGACAACAAGTCCAAGGTTACTGGAGCCAGAGTAGTCCCAACCCCACGCCAGCTAGCAGGAGAACAACAAGTCCTAGGTTACTGGAGCCAGAGTAGTCCCAACCCCACGGCAGCTAGCAGGAGGACAACAAGTCCTAGGTTACTGGAGCCAGAGTAGTCCCAACCCCACGGCTAGCAGGAGAACAAGTCCTAGGTTACTGGAGCCAGAGTAGACCCAACCCCACGGCAGCTAGCAGGAGAACAAGTCCTAGGTTAATGGAGCCAGAGTAGTCCCAACCCCACGGCAGCTAGCAGGAGAACAGCAAGTCCTAGGTTACTGGAGCCAGAGTAGTCCCAACCCCACGGCAGCTAGCAGGAGGACAACAAGTCCTAGGTTACTGGAGCCAGAGTAGTCCCAACCCCACGGCAGCTAGCAGGAGAACAAGTCCTAGGTTACTGGAGCCAGAGTAGTCCCAACCCCACGCCAGCTAGCAGGAGAACAACAGGTCCTAGGTTACTGGAGCCAGAGTAGTCCCAACCCCACGGCAGCTAGCAGGAGAACAAGTCCTAGGTTACTGGAGCCAGAGTAGTCCCAACCCCACGCCAGCTAGCAGGAGAACAACAGGTCCTAGGTTACTGGAGCCAGAGTAGTCCCAACCCCACGCCAGCTAGCAGGAGAACAACAAGTCCTAGGTTACTGGAGCCAGAGTAGTCCCAACCCCACGGCAGCTAGCAGGAGAACAACAGGTCCTAGGTTACTGGAGCCAGAGTAGTCCCAACCCCACGGCAGCTAGCAGGAGAACAGCAAGTCCTAGGTTACTGGAGCCAGAGTGGTCCCAACCCCACGGCAGCTAGCAGGAGAACAGCAAGTCCTAGGTTACTGGAGCCAGAGTAGTCCCAACCCCACGGCAGCTAGCAGGAGGACAACAAGTCCTAGGTTACTGGAGCCAGAGTAGTCCCAACCCCACGCCAGCTAGCAGGAGAACAACAGGTCCTAGGTTACTGGAGCCAGAGTAGTCCCAACCCCACGCCAGCTAGCAGGAGAACAACAGGTCCTAGGTTACTGGAGCCAGAGTAGTCCCAACCCCACGCCAGCTAGCAGGAGAACAACAGGTCCTAGGTTACTGGAGCCAGAGTAGTCCCAACCCCACGCCAGCTAGCAGGAGAACAACAAGTCCTAGGTTACTGGAGCCAGAGTAGTCCCAACCCCACGGCAGCTAGCAGGAGAACAACAGGTCCTAGGTTACTGGAGCCAGAGTAGTCCCAACCCCACGGCAGCTAGCAGGAGAACAAGTCCTAGGTTACTGGAGCCAGAGTAGTCCCAACCCCACGGCAGCTAGCAGGAGAACAGGTCCTAGGTTACTGGAGCCAGAGTAGTCCCAACCCCACGGCAGCTAGCAGGAGGACAAGTCCTAGGTTACTGGAGCCAGAGTAGTCCCAACCCCACGGCAGCTAGCAGGAGAACAACAAGTCCTAGGTTACTGGAGCCAGAGTAGTCCCAACCCCACGGCAGCTAGCAGGAGAACAACAAGTCCTAGGTTACTGGAGCCAGAGTAGTCCCAACCCCACGCCAGCTAGCAGGAGAACAACAAGTCCTAGGTTACTGGAGCCAGAGTAGTCCCAACCCCACGGCAGCTAGCAGGAGAACAACAGGTCCTAGGTTACTGGAGCCAGAGTAGTCCCAACCCCACGGCAGCTAGCAGGAGAACAACAGGTCCTAGGTTACTGGAGCCAGAGTAGTCCCAACCCCACGGCAGCTAGCAGGAGAACAACAGGTCCTAGGTTACTGGAGCCAGAGTAGTCCCAACCCCACGGCAGCTAGCAGGAGGACAACAAGTCCAAGGTTACTGGAGCCAGAGTAGTCCCAACCCCACGGCAGCTAGCAGGAAAACAACAAGTCCTAGGTTACTGGAGCCAGAGTAGTCCCAACCCCACGCCAGCTAGCAGGAGAACAACAAGTCCTAGGTTACTGGAGCCAGAGTAGTCCCAACCCCACGGCAGCTGGCAGGAGAACAACAAGTCCTAGGTTACTGGAGCCAGAGTAGTCCCAACCCCACGGCAGCTAGCAGGAGAACAACAAGTCCTAGGTTACTGGAGCCAGAGTAGTCCCAACCCCACGGCAGCTAGCAGGAGAACAAGTCCAAGGTTACTGGAGCCAGAGTAGTCCCAACCCCACGGCAGCTAGCAGGAGGACAACAAGTCCTAGGTTACTGGAGCCAGAGTAGTCCCAACCCCACAGCAGCTAGCAGGAGAACAACAAGTCCTAGGTTACTGGAGCCAGAGTAGTCCCAACCCCACGCCAGCTAGCAGGAGAACAACAAGTCCTAGGTTACTGGAGCCAGAGTAGTCCCAACCCCACGGCAGCTAGCAGGAGAACAGCAAGTCCTAGGTTACTGGAGCCAGAGTAGTCCCAACCCCACGGCAGCTAGCAGGAGAACAGCAAGTCCTAGGTTACTGGAGCCAGAGTAGTCCCAAACCCACGGCAGCTAGCAGGAGGACAAGTCCTAGGTTACTGGAGCCAGAGTAGTCCCAACCCCACGGCAGCTAGCAGGAGGACAACAAGTCCTAGGTTACTGGAGCCAGAGTAGTCCCAACCCCACGCCAGCTAGCAGGAGAACAAGTCCTAGGTTACTGGAGCCAGAGTAGTCCCAACCCCACGGCAGCTAGCAGGAGAACAACAAGTCCTAGGTTACTGGAGCCAGAGTAGTCCCAACCCCACGGCAGCTAGCAGGAGAACAACAAGTCCTAGGTTACTGGAGCCAGAGTAGTCCCAACCCCACGGCAGCTAGCAGGAGAACAACAAGTCCTAGGTTACTGGAGCCAGAGTAGTCCCAACCCCACGGCAGCTAGCAGGAGAACAAGTCCTAGGTTACTGGAGCCAGAGTAGTCCCAACCCCACGGCAGCTAGCAGGAGGACAACAAGTCCTAGGTTACTGGAGCCAGAGTAGTCCCAACCCCACGCCAGCTAGCAGGAGAACAAGTCCTAGGTTACTGGAGCCAGAGTAGTCCCAACCCCACGGCAGCTAGCAGGAGAACAACAAGTCCTAGGTTACTGGAGCCAGAGTAGTCCCAACCCCACGGCAGCTAGCAGGAGAACAACAAGTCCTAGGTTACCGGAGCCAGAGTAGTCCCAACCCCACGGCAGCTAGCAGGAGAACAACAAGTCCTAGGTTACTGGAGCCAGAGTAGTCCCAACCCCACGGAGCTAGCAGGAGAACAAGTCCTAGTTACCCAGACCCAACCCCACGGCAGCTAGCAGGAGAACAAGTCCTAGGTTACTGGAGCCAGAGTAGTCCCAACCCCACGGCAGCTAGCAGGAGAACAAGTCCTAGGTTACTGGAGCCAGAGTAGTCCCAACCCCACGGCAGCTAGCAGGAGAACAACAAGTCCTAGGTTACTGGAGCCAGAGTAGTCCCAACCCCACGGCAGCTAGCAGGAGAACAACAAGTCCTAGGTTACTGGAGCCAGAGTAGTCCCAACCCCACGGCAGCTAGCAGGAGAACAACAAGTCCTAGGTTACTGGAGCCAGAGTAGTCCCAACCCCACGGCAGCTAGCAGGAGAACAAGTCCTAGGTTACTGGAGCCAGAGTAGTCCCAACCCCACGGCAGCTAGCAGGAGAACAACAAGTCCTAGGTTACTGGAGCCAGAGTAGTCCCAACCCCACGGCAGCTAGCAGGAGAACAACAAGTCCTAGGTTACTGGAGCCAGAGTAGTCCCAACCCCACGGCAGCTAGCAGGAGAACAAGTCCTAGGTTACTGGAGCCAGAGTAGTCCCAACCACACGGCAGCTAGCAGGAGAACAACAGGTCCTAGGTTACTGGAGCCAGAGTAGTCCCAACCCCACGGCAGCTAGCAGGAGAACAACAAGTCCTAGGTTACTGGAGCCAGAGTAGTCCCAACCCCACGGCAGCTAGCAGGAGAACAACAAGTCCTAGGTTACTGGAGCCAGAGTAGTCCCAACCCCACGGCAGCTAGCAGGAGAACAACAAGTCCTAGGTTACTGGAGCCAGAGTAGTCCCAACCCCACGGCAGCTAGCAGGAGAACAACAAGTCCTAGGTTACTGGAGCCAGAGTAGTCCCAACCCCACGGCAGCTAGCAGGAGAACAACAAGTCCTAGGTTACTGGAGCCAGAGTAGTCCCAACCCCACGGCAGCTAGCAGGAGAACAAGTCCTAAGTTACTGGAGCCAGAGTAGTCCCAACCCCACGGCAGCTAGCAGGAGAACTAGTCCTAGGTTGCTGGAGCCAGAGTAGTCCCAACCCCACGCCAGCTAGCAGGAGAACAGCAAGTCCTAGGTTACTGGAGCCAGAGTAGTCCCAACCCCACGGCAGCTAGCAGGAGAACAACAAGTCCTAGGTTACTGGAGCCAGAGTAGTCCCAACCCCACGGCAGCTAGCAGGAGAACAACAAGTCCTAGGTTACTGGAGCCAGAGTAGTCCCAACCCCACGGCAGCTAGCAGGAGGACAACAAGTCCTAGGTTACTGGAGCCAGAGTAGTCCCAACCCCACGGCAGCTAGCAGGAGGACAACAAGTCCTAGGTTACTGGAGCCAGAGTAGTCCCAACCCCACGGCAGCTAGCAGGAGAACAACAAGTCCTAGGTTACTGGAGCCAGAGTAGTCCCAACCCCACGGCAGCTAGCAGGAGAACAACAAGTCCTAGGTTACTGGAGCCAGAGTAGTCCCAACCCCACGGCAGCTAGCAGGAGAACAAGTCCTAGGTTACTGGAGCCAGAGTAGTCCCAACCCCACGGCAGCTAGCAGGAGAACTAGTCCTAGGTTACTGGAGCCAGAGTAGTCCCAACCCCACGGCAGCTAGCAGGAGAACAAGTCCTAGGTTACTGGAGCCAGAGTAGTCCCAACCCCACGGCAGCTAGCAGGAGAACTAGTCCTAGGTTACTGGAGCCAGAGTAGTCCCAACCCCACGCCAGCTAGCAGGAGAACAAGTCCTAGGTTACTGGAGCCAGAGTAGTCCCAACCCCACGGCAGCTAGCAGGAGAACAACAAGTCCTAGGTTACTGGAGCCAGAGTAGTCCCAACCCCACGCCAGCTAGCAGGAGAACAGCAAGTCCTAGGTTACTGGAGCCAGAGTAGTCCCAACCCCACGGCAGCTAGCAGGAGAACAACAAGTCCTAGGTTACTGGAGCCAGAGTAGTCCCAACCCCACGGCAGCTAGCAGGAGAACAACAAGTCCTAGATTACTGGAGCCAGAGTAGTCCCAACCCCACGGCAGCTAGCAGGAGGACAACAAGTCCTAGGTTACTGGAGCCAGAGTAGTCCCAACCCCACGGCAGCTAGCAGGAGGACAACAAGTCCTAGGTTACTGGAGCCAGAGTAGTCCCAACCCCACGGCAGCTAGCAGGAGAACAACAAGTCCTAGGTTACTGGAGCCAGAGTAGTCCCAACCCCACGGCAGCTAGCAGGAGAACAACAAGTCCTAGGTTACTGGAGACAGAGTAGTCCCAACCCCACGGCAGCTAGCAGGAGAACAAGTCCTAGGTTACTGGAGCCAGAGTAGTCCCAACCCCACGGCAGCTAGCAGGAGAACTAGTCCTAGGTTACTGGAGCCAGAGTAGTCCCAACCCCACGGCAGCTAGCAGGAGAACAAGTCCTAGGTTACTGGAGCCAGAGTAGTCCCAACCCCACGGCAGCTAGCAGGAGAACTAGTCCTAGGTTACTGGAGCCAGAGTAGTCCCAACCCCACGCCAGCTAGCAGGAGAACAAGTCCTAGGTTACTGGAGCCAGAGTAGTCCCAACCCCACGGCAGCTAGCAGGAGAACAACAAGTCCTAGGTTACTGGAGCCAGAGTAGTCCCAACCCCACGGCAGCTAGCAGGAGAACAACAAGTCCTAGGTTACTGGAGCCAGAGTAGTCCCAACCCCACGGCAGCTAGCAGGAGAACAACAAGTCCTAGGTTACTGGAGCCAGAGTAGTCCCAACCCCACGGCAGCTAGCAGGAGAACAAGTCCTAGGTTACTGGAGCCAGAGTAGTCCCAACCCCACGGCAGCTAGCAGGAGAACAACAAGTCCTAGGTTACTGGAGCCAGAGTAGTCCCAACCCCACGGCAGCTAGCAGGAGAACAACAAGTCCTAGGTTACTGGAGCCAGAGTAGTCCCAACCCCACGGCAGCTAGCAGGAGAACAAGTCCTAAGTTACTGGAGCCAGAGTAGTCCCAACCCCACGGCAGCTAGCAGGAGAACTAGTCCTAGGTTGCTGGAGCCAGAGTAGTCCCAACCCCACGCCAGCTAGCAGGAGAACAGCAAGTCCTAGGTTACTGGAGCCAGAGTAGTCCCAACCCCACGGCAGCTAGCAGGAGAACAACAAGTCCTAGGTTACTGGAGCCAGAGTAGTCCCAACCCCACGGCAGCTAGCAGGAGAACAACAAGTCCTAGATTACTGGAGCCAGAGTAGTCCCAACCCCACGGCAGCTAGCAGGAGGACAACAAGTCCTAGGTTACTGGAGCCAGAGTAGTCCCAACCCCACGGCAGCTAGCAGGAGGACAACAAGTCCTAGGTTACTGGAGCCAGAGTAGTCCCAACCCCACGGCAGCTAGCAGGAGAACAACAAGTCCTAGGTTACTGGAGCCAGAGTAGTCCCAACCCCACGGCAGCTAGCAGGAGAACAACAAGTCCTAGGTTACTGGAGCCAGAGTAGTCCCAACCCCACGGCAGCTAGCAGGAGAACAAGTCCTAGGTTACTGGAGCCAGAGTAGTCCCAACCCCACGGCAGCTAGCAGGAGAACAAGTCCTAGGTTACTGGAGCCAGAGTAGTCCCAACCCCACGGCAGCTAGCAGGAGAACTAGTCCTAGGTTACTGGAGCCAGAGTAGTCCCAACCCCACGGCAGCTAGCAGGAGAACAACAAGTCCTAGGTTACTGGAGCCAGAGTAGTCCCAATCCCACGGCAGCTAGCAGGAGAACAACAAGTCCTAGGTTACTGGAGCCAGAGTAGTCCCAACCCCACGGCAGCTAGCAGGAGAACAAGTCCTAGGTTACTGGAGCCAGAGTAGTCCCAACCCCACGGCAGCTAGCAGGAGAACTAGTCCTAGGTTGCTGGAGCCAGAGTAGTCCCAACCCCACGCCAGCTAGCAGGAGAACAGCAAGTCCTAGGTTACTGGAGTCAGAGTAGTCCCAACCCCACGCCAGCTAGCAGGAGAACAAGTCCTAGGTTACTGGAGCCAGAGTAGTCCCAACCCCACGGCAGCTAGCAGGAGAACAACAAGTCCTAGGTTACTGGAGCCAGAGTAGTCCCAACCCCACGGCAGCTAGCAGGAGAACAACAAGTCCTAGGTTACTGGAGCCAGAGTAGTCCCAACCCCACGGCAGCTAGCAGGAGGACAACAAGTCCTAGGTTACTGGAGCCAGAGTAGTCCCAACCCCACGGCAGCTAGCAGGAGGACAACAAGTCCTAGGTTACTGGAGCCAGAGTAGTCCCAACCCCACGGCAGCTAGCAGGAGAACAACAAGTCCTAGGTTACTGGAGCCAGAGTAGTCCCAACCCCACGGCAGCTAGCAGGAGAACAACAAGTCCTAGGTTACTGGAGCCAGAGTAGTCCCAACCCCACGGCAGCTAGCAGGAGAACAAGTCCTAGGTTACTGGAGCCAGAGTAGTCCCAACCCCACGGCAGCTAGCAGGAGAACTAGTCCTAGGTTACTGGAGCCAGAGTAGTCCCAACCCCACGGCAGCTAGCAGGAGGACAACAAGTCCTAGGTTACTGGAGCCAGAGTAGTCCCAACCCCACGCCAGCTAGCAGGAGAACAGCAAGTCCTAGGTTACTGGAGCCAGAGTAGTCCCAACCCCACGGCAGCTAGCAGGAGAACAAGTCCTAGGTTACTGGAGCCAGAGTAGTCCCAACCCCACGCCAGCTAGCAGGAGGACAACAAGTCCTAGGTTACTGGAGCCAGAGTAGTCCCAACCCCACGCCAGCTAGCAGGAGAACAACAAGTCCTAGGTTACTGGAGCCAGAGTAGTCCCAACCCCACGGCAGCTAGCAGGAGAACAGGCGGGTCTAGGATACTCTAGAGCAACAGGCGGGTCTAGGATACTGTAGAGCAACAGGCGGGTCTAGGATACTGTAGAGCAACAGGCGGGTCTAGGATACTGTAGAGCAACAGGCGGGTCTAGGATACTGTAGAGCAACAGGCGGGTCTAGGATACTGTAGAGCAACAGCAACAGGTCTAGGATACTGTACTGGAGGCTAAACTTACCTGTCGGGCATTGCAGTACCTGGTCCCAAAGTCACGGAAGTGGGGGAACAGGGAGGGCTTGACAGCCAGGATCTGACTGTAGAGCTCTGAGGGTCTGGACATGGCAGGAGTCCCCGACAGCAGGATCACACGCTTAGCTACCTGAGATTGAGAACATAGTAGAGACTGAAGACAACACTAACTAACTAATCACAGTCTTAGCTACCTGAGATTGAGAACATAGTAGAAACTGAAGACAACACTAACTAACTAATCACAGTCTGAGCTACCTGAGATTGAGAACATAGTAGAAACTGAAGACAACACTAACTAACTAATCACAGTCTTAGCTACCTGAGATTGAGAACATAGTAGAAACTGAAGACAACACTAACTAACTAATCACAGTCTGAGCTACCTGAAAACAGTGACAACACACTAATAATAACACAGTCCAACCCAACAGTCTTAAGAGATCAAATGAAAACTTCACTATTACCTTTGTTAAATCGTTACATAGAATATATAAATTGTTGCCTAAATACCAAGGATCCTGAGAGTAAAGAGAATCTTCCACACCTTGAGCAGTGGCAAGGCAGCCTTAAAGCGGGCAGTCTTCATGTTCTTCAGAAAGTGGGACTCGTCCATTATGAGAACATTGAAGGGGTTAGCGGCCTGCTGCTTGTCCATCCTGCTCAGTAGATCATAGCTGATGATGTTGACCAGACCACCCCTCAGGTTGTCTTTCCCTTGACAATCACATTGATACGGTCAGGCTGCACAGAGGGCAGCCACTGCCTGAAGGCCTAGAGAGGAGGAGATAGTGCTGTGAACAATGGCATACTGTAGAGTTGACAACTGTGGTCACTGGATGCTGAGCAAACTGTCACTGACTACAGTTACTGCTCCAGTCCTACACATTCTAGAGCACGTCTGGGAGGAACAGTCGAGTTAACAAGAGTCCTACACATTCTAGAGCACGTCTGAGAGGAACAGTTGAGTTAACAAGAGTCCTACACATTCTAGAGCACGTCTGAGAGGAACAGTCGAGTTAACAAGTCCTACACATTCTAGAGCACGTCTGGGAGGAACAGTCGAGTTAACAAGAGTCCTACACATTCTAGAGCACGTCTGGGAGGAACAGTCGAGTTAACAAGAGTCCTACACATTCTAGAGCACGTCTGAGAGGAACAGTCGAGTTAACAAGTCCTACACATTCTAGAGCACGTCTGGGAGGAACAGTCGAGTTAACAAGAGTCCTACACATTCTAGAGCACGTCTGGGTGGAACAGTCGAGTTAACAAGAGTCCTACACATTCTAGAGCACGTCTGGGAGGACCAGTCGAGTTAACAAGAGTCCTACACATTCTAGAGCACGTCTGAGAGGAACAATCGAGTTAACAAGTCCTACACATTCTAGAGCACGTCTGGGAGGACCAGTCGAGTTAACAAGAGTCCTACACATTCTAGAGCACGTCTGAGAGGAACAGTCGAGTTAACAAGAGTCCTGAACACATTCTAAGAGCACGTCTGGGAGGACCAGTCGAGTTAACAAGAGTCCTACACATTCTAGAGCACGTCTGAGAGGAACAGTCGAGTTAACAAGAGTCCTACACATTCTAGAGCACGTCTGAGAGGAACAGTCGAGTTAACAAGAGTCCTACACATTCTAGAGCACGTCTGAGAGGAACAGTCGAGTTAACAAGTCCTACACATTCTAGAGCACGTCTGGGAGGAACAGTCAAGTTAACAAGAGTCCTACACATTCTAGAGCACGTCTGGGAGGAACAGTCGAGTTAACAAGAGTCCTACACATTCTAGAGCACGTCTGGGAGGAACAGTCGAGTTAACAAGAGTCCTACACATTCTAGAGCACGTCTGAGAGGAACAGTCGAGTTAACAAGTCCTACACATTCTAGAGCACGTCTGGGAGGAACAGTCGAGTTAACAAGAGCCCTACACATTCTAGAGCACGTCTGAGAGGAACAGTCGAGTTAATAAGAGTCCTACACATTCTAGAACACGTCTGAGAGGAACAGTCGAGTTAATAAGAGTCCTACACATTCTAGAGCACGTCTGGGAGGAACAGTCAAGTTAACAAGAGTCCTACACATTCTAGAGCACGTCTGGGAGGAACAGTCGAGTTAACAAGAGTCCTACACATTCTAGAACACGTCTGAGAGGAACAGTCGAGTTGACAAGTCCTACACATTCTAGAGCACGTCTGGGAGGAACAGTCGAGTTAACAAGAGTCCTACACATTCTAGAACACGTCTGGGAGGAACAGTCGAGTTAACAAGAGTCCTACACATTCTAGAGCACGTCTGGGAGGAACAGTCGAGTTAACAAGAGTCCTACACATTCTAGAGCACGTCTGGGAGGAACAGTCGAGTTAACAAGAGTCCTACACATTCTAGAGCACGTCTGGGAGGAACAGTCAAGTTAACAAGAGTCCTACACATTCTAGAGCACGTCTGGGAGGAACAGTCGAGTTAACAAGAGTCCTACACATTCTAGAGCACGTCTGGGAGGAACAGTCGAGTTAACAAGAGTCCTACACATTCTAGAGCACGTCTGGGAGGAACAGTCGAGTTAACAAGAGTCCTACACATTCTAGAGCACGTCTGGGAGGTACAGTCGAGTTAACAAGAGCAAAATCTGGACATTTCTGGCATGCCCAAGACTAGACCTTCCTCTTTGACTGCAAACCTGATGGGCCAATTAAAATGAGAACTAGCCCCCTGCTCCAGTTTGACAGCATCCTCTACACTTCAAGGATATATTTTAAAACCACTAACAGACACCCTGACGAAGCAGAACACACCAGAACCACGAGGAATAACAAGAAACCAGAGAGACCCATAGGACACGGTGACACATAGGACATGCAGTCAGAGTGGATGAATAGGACAAAGGACTGATGGAGACCAACTTTCATTGCATTGCAAACAAAACAATTCACAGACAAAACTCTATTCAATACAGTGATAAACAGAGCACAGTCCTTCACAGCGTCTGGGTGTGCCATGTCCACATAATGTACTGTTTAATTTACTGGGTGCTCGCGAGACAAAGAAAATGGTTCCTGGTTTCTTCTTTAAAATAAATGACCTAATGGAGCTACAGGACTAGTAGGGATTACAGTGCTTAGAAACAAAACACTTTGCTAATACCAATCCACGTAGTCCTCTTTACATTTACATTTACATTTACATTTAAGTCATTTAGCAGACGCTCTTATCCAGATTCCACTAACACTAATGTAAAGAACAGCCTGACACGGTGTCTATCTAAACAGAAAGAACAGAACCGATTAATGAAGAACCATCAGGGCAAAAACAACACTAACTTTGCATTCCTCGATAACGTACCACTCCATGACTATTATTGAACACTGAGAAAAAAACGCAATTTATAATTTTAATAAATGTCATAGTCTAGGCCTATAGCTAATAAGAAATGCCAAGGTCTATAGCTAATAATAGATGTGATTGTACCTCAGCCCAGGTGAATCTGACAGAAGAAGGGCCACCACTAATAAAGGCCACTCTTTCCTGTAGTAGGCAGCTATGCAAATGGCCTGAACTGTCTTCCCCAGTCCCATGTCATCAGCCAGGAGGAGCGGCCATCTTTGGACACCGCAAAGCTGGAGGAGACAACCAGGGTTTAATACAACTACAGTCAAAGTCGGAAGTTTACATACACCTTAGCCTAATACATTTAAACTCCGTTTTCACAATTCCTGACATTTAATCTTAGTTAAAAATTCCCTGTTTTAGGTCAGTTAGGATCACCACTTTATTTTAAGAATGTGAAATGTCAGAATAATAGTAGAGAGAATGATTTATTTCAGCTTTAATTTCTTTCATCACATTCCCAATGGATCAGAAGTTTACATAATCTCAATTAGTATTTGGTAGCATTGCCTTTAAATTGTTTAACTTGGGTCAAACGTTTCAGGTAGCCTTCCACAAGCTTCCCACAATAAGTTGGGTGAATTTTGGCCCATTCCTCCTGACAGTGCTGGTGTAACTGAGTCAGGTTTGTCGGCCTCCTTTCTCGCACATGCTTTTTCAGTTCTGCCCACAAATTTTCCAAAGGATTGAGGTCAGGGCTTTGTGATGGCCACTCCAATACCTCGACTTTGTTGTCGTTAAGCCATAACTTTGGAAGTATTCTTGGGGTCATTGTCCATTTGGAAGACCCATTTGGGACCAAGCTTTAACTTCCTGACTGATGTCTTGAGATATTGCTTCAATATATCCTCATCATTTTCCTTTCCTCATGAGGCCATTTATTTAGTGAAGTTCACCAGTCCCTCCTGCAGCAAAGCACCTCCACAACATGATGCTGCAATCCCAATTACACCTCAATTGACTCAGATGATGTGAATTAGCCAATCAGAAGCTCCTAAAGCCATTACATAATTTTCTCGATTTGTCCAAGCTGTTTAAAGGAACAGTCAACTTAGTGTATGTAAACTTCAGACCCACTGGAATTGTGATACAGTGAATTATAAGTGAAATAATCTGTCTGTAAACAATTGTTGGAAAAATTACTTGTGTCATGCAAAGTAGATGTCCTAACCGACTTGCCAAAACTATAGTTTGTTAACAAGACATTTGTGGAGTGGTTGAAAACTAGTTTTAATGACTCCAACCTAAGTGTACATACTTCAACTGTACATACAAACAGACCAAGAACCATCAAGCGAACAAAACAAACGTTGTCTGGAGAAGAAGACAATCAAGGTGTCATACAAACAGACTGATTATCACAATATGAAACTATATAAGAACCAGATACATAATATTTGTATACATTAGGCACAAAAGAAGGGGGAAATATTGGAAATGTCCAATATGAAACACTGATTTCCCCTTTCCGTTGCTAAACATTTTTGCTCTGGTGTGCCCTAATGAATACAACCCAGTACGCTGCTGCTACTGTTATTATCTATGCATTTTAACAACTCTACCTACATGTACATATTACCTCAATTACTTCGACACGGTGCCCCCTGTATATATCCTCCACATTGACTCTGTGCCGGTACCCCTGTATATAGCCTCCACATTGACTCTGTGCCGGTACCCCCTGTATATAGCCTCCACATTGACTCTGTGCCGGTACCCCCTGTATATAGCCTCCACATTGACTCTGTGCCGGTACCCCTGTATATAGCCTCCACATTGACTCTGTACCGGTATCCCCTGTTTATAGCCTCCACATTGACTCTGTACCGTAATACCCTGTATATAGACTCCACATTGACTCTGTACCGTAATACCCTGTATATAGCCTCCACATTGACTCTGTACCGTAATACCCTGTATATAGCCTCCACATTGACTCTGTACCGTAATACCCTGTATATAGACTCCACATTGACTCTGTACCGGTACCCCCTTTATATAGCCTCCACATTGACTCTGTACCGGTACTCCCTGTATATAGCCTCCACATTGACTCTGTGCCGGTACCCCCTGTATATAGCCTCCACATTGACTCTGTGCCGGTATCCCCTGTATATAGCCTCCACATTGACTCTGTGCCGGTACCCCCTGTATATAGCCTCCACATTGACTCTGTACCGGTATCCCCTGTTTATAGCCTCCACATTGACTCTGTACCGGTATCCCCTGTATATAGCCTCCACATTGACTCTGTACCGGTACCCCCTGTATATATCCTCCACATTGACTCTGTACCGTAATACCCTGTATATAGACTCCACATTGACTCTGTACCGTAATACCCTGTATATAGCCTCCACATTGACTCTGTACCGTAATACCCTGTATATAGCCTCCACATTGACTCTGTACCGTAATACCCTGTATATAGACTCCACATTGACTCTGTACCGGTACCCCCTGTATATAGCCTCCACATTGACTCTGTACTGGTACCCCCTGTATATAGCCTCCACATTGATTCTGGACCGGTACCCCCTGTATATAGCCTCCACATTGACTCTGGACCGGTAGCCCTGTATATAGCCTCCACATTGACTCTGTACCGGTACACCCTGGATATAGTCTCCACATTGACTCTGTACCGGTACCCCTGTATATAGCCTCCACATTGACTCTGTACCGTTACCCCTGTATATAGTCTCCACATTGACTCTGTACCAGTACTCCCTGTATATAGCCTCCACATTGACTCTGTACCGTAACACCCTGTATATAGCCTCCACATTGACTCTGTACCAGTACCCCTGTATATAGCCTCCACATTGACTCTGTACCGTAATACCCTGTATATAGCCTCCACATTGACTCTGTACCGGTACCCCTGTATATAGCCTCCACGTTGACTCTGTACCGGTACCCCCTGTATATAGTCTCCACATTGACTCTGTACCGGTACCCCCCTGTATATAGCCTCCACATTGACTCTGTACCGGTACCCCTGTATATAGCCTCCACATTGACTCTGTACCGGTACCCCCTGTATATAGCCTCCACATTGACTCTGTACCGGTACCCCCTGTATATAGCCTCCACATTGACTCTGTACCGGTACCCCCTGTATATAGCCTCCACATTGACTCTGTACCGGTACCTCCTGTATATAGTCCCACTATTGTTATTTACTGTTGCTCTCTATTTATGAGTTGTATGGTCATGATAACAGTGAGACTAACACCTACTTGACACCGTCTCTCTGGAAGGGCATGAGACGACCTGTCAATGAGGGGTCAATGGAGGACAGGTCAGCTTCAGGAACCTCTGATGGCCATGTCTGGCTGCCTTGAAACAGGGCAGAGAACACCTGGATCACACCTCTAGGGAGAGGCTCAATCTCTACCGATGGAATGGCACCGAGAGCATCCACTGGGAAGTAGAACAGAGAACAGAGTCACACTGAATACAGAACACACACCATTCACTGAATACAGAACACACACACACACCATTCACTGAATACAGAACACACACACCATTCACTGAATACAGAACACACACACGCCATTCGCTGATTACAGAACACACACACACCATTCACTGAATACAGAACACAGACACGCCATTCACTGAATACAGAACACACACCATTCACTGAATACAGAACACACACACACCATTCACTGAATACAGAACACACACACCATTCACTGAATACAGAACACACACATGCCATTCGCTGAATATAGAGAACACACAGACACCATTCACTGAATACAGAACACACACCATTCACTGAATACAGAACACACACACACCATTCACTGAATACAGAACACACACACACATTCACTGAATACAGAACACACACACACCATTCACTGAATACAGAACACACACCATTCACTGAATACAGAACACACACCATTCACTGAATACAGAACACACACCATTCACTGAATACAGAACACACACACACCATTCACTGAATACAGAGCCCACACACACCATTCACTGAATACAGAACACAGACACGCCATTCACTGAATACAGAACACACACCATTCACTGAATACAGAACACACACACACACCATTCACTGAATACAGAACACACACACACACCATTCACTGAATACAGAACACAGACACGCCATTCACTGAATACAGAACACACACACACACATGCCATTCGCTGATTACAGAACACACACACACACCATTCGCTGATTACAGAACACACACCATTCACTGAATACAGAACACACACACACACCATTCACTGAATACAGAACACACACACACACCATTCACTGAATACAGAACACAGACACGCCATTCACTGAATACAGAACACACACACACACACATGCCATTCGCTGATTACAGAACACACACACACACCATTCGCTGATTACAGAACACACACCATTCACTGAATACAGAATACACACACACCATTCACTGAATACAGAACACACACACACACCATTCACTGAATACAGAACACACACACACCATTCACTGAATACAGAACACAGACACACCATTCACTGAATACAGAACACACACACACCATTCACTGAATACAGAACACACACACACCATTCACTGAATACAGAACACACACACACCATTCACTGAATACAGAACACACACCATTCACTGAATACAGAACACACACCATTCACTGAATACAGAGCCCACACACACCATTCACTGAATACAGAGCCCACACACACCATTCACTGAATACAGAACACAGACACGCCATTCACTGAATACAGAACACACACCATTCACTGAATACAGAACACACACACACACACCATTCACTGAATACAGAACACAGACACGCCATTCACTGAATACAGAACACACACACACACATGCCATTCGCTGATTACAGAACACACACACACACCATTCGCTGATTACAGAACACACACCATTCACTGAATACACACACACCATTCACTGAATACAGAACACACACACACACCATTCACTGAATACAGAACACACACACACCATTCACTGAATACAGAACACACACACACACCATTCACTGAATACAGAACACACACACACACCATTCACTGAATACAGAACACACACCATTCACTGAATACAGAACACACACACCATTCACTGAATACAGAACACACACACCATTCACTGAATACAGAACACACACACACCATTCACTGAATACAGAACACACACCATTCACTGAATACAGAACACACACACACCATTCACTGAATACAGAACACACACACACCATTCACTGAATACAGAACACACACACACCATTCACTGAATACAGAGCCCACACACACCATTCACTGAATACAGAGCCCACACACACCATTCACTGAATACAGAGCCCACACACACCATTCACTGAATACAGAACACAGACACGCCATTCACTGAATACAGAACACACACCATTCACTGAATACAGAACACACACACACACCATTCACTGAATACAGAACACAGACACGCCATTCACTGAATACAGAACACACACACACACATGCCATTCGCTGATTACAGAACACACACACACACCATTCGCTGATTACAGAACACACACCATTCACTGAATACACACACACCATTCACTGAATACAGAACACACACACACACCATTCACTGAATACAGAACACACACACACCATTCACTGAATACAGAACACACACACACACCATTCACTGAATACAGAACACACACACACACCATTCACTGAATACAGAACACACACCATTCACTGAATACAGAACACACACACCATTCACTGAATACAGAACACACACACCATTCACTGAATACAGAACACACACACACCATTCACTGAATACAGAACACACACCATTCACTGAATACAGAACACACACACACCATTCACTGAATACAGAACACACACACACCATTCACTGAATACAGAACACACACACACCATTCACTGAATACAGAACACACACACACCATTCACTGAATACAGAACACACACCATTCACTGAATACAGAACACACACCATTCACTGAATACAGAGCCCACACACACCATTCACTGAATACAGAACACAGACACACCATTCACTGAATACAGAACACACACACACACCATTCACTGAATACAGAACACAGACACGCCATTCACTGAATACAGAACACACACACACACATGCCATTCGCTGATTACAGAACACACACACACACCATTCGCTGATTACAGAACACACACCATTCACTGAATACACACACACCATTCACTGAATACAGAACACACACACACACCATTCACTGAATACAGAACACACACACACCATTCACTGAATACAGAACACACACACACCATTCACTGAATACAGAACACACACACACACCATTCACTGAATACAGAACACACACACACACCATTCACTGAATACAGAACACACACACACACCATTCACTGAATACAGAACACACACACACCATTCACTGAATACAGAACACACACACACCATTCACTGAATACAGAACACACACACCATTCACTGAATACAGAACACACACCATTCACTGAATACAGAACACACACCATTCACTGAATACAGAACACACACCATTCACTGAATACAGAACACACACCATTCACTGAATACAGAACACACACACACACCATTCACTGAATACAGAACACACACACACACCATTCACTGAATACAGAACACACACACACACACCATTCACTGAATACAGAACACACACACACACCATTCACTGAATACAGAACACACACACACACCATTCACTGAATACAGAACACACACACACACCATTCACTGAATACAGAACACACACACACACACCATTCACTGAATACAGAAAACACACACACCATTCACTGAATATAGAACACACACACACACCATTCACTGAATATAGAACACACACACACACCATTCACTGAATACAGAACACACACACCATTCACTGAATACAGAACACACACACACCATTCACTGAATATAGAACACACACACACCATTCACTGAATACAGAACACACACACACACACATGCCATTCGCTGAATATAGAACACACACCATACACTGAATACACAGGGCCTTCGGAAAGTACTCAGACTCCTTTGCTTCTTCCACATTTTGTTACGTTACAGCCTTATTCTAAAATGGATTAAACAAATCCTCATCAATCTACACACAACACCCCACAATGACAACGCAAAACAGATTTGTTGAAATTTGCAAATGTATTAATAATAAAAAACAGAAAAACCTAAATCATATCCAATCAATTGAATTTACAACAGGTGGACACCAATCAAGTTGTATAAATATTCAGGATGATCAATGGAAACAGGATGCACCTGAGCTCAATTTCAAGTCTCATAGCAAAGGATCTGGTGACTTATGTAAATAAGGTATCTGTTTTTTTATACAGTTGCAAACATTTCTAAAAAAAAAAAAAATGTTTTTCACGTCGTCATTCTGGGGTAGTGGGTGGAGATTGATGAGGAAAACATTTTAGAACAAGACATTTTCGGGAAAAGTCAAGGGGTCTGAATACTTTACGAATGTATTTACCGAATGTAGAACACAGAATGTAGAACACAGAACATTCATGAATATAGAACACAGAACGCTCACTGACTATAGAACACAGAACGCTCATTGACTATAGAACACAGAACGCTCACAGACTATAGAACACAGAACACTCACTGACTATAGAACACAGAACACTCACTGACTATAGAACACAGAACACTCACTGACTATAGAACACAGAACACTCACTGACTATAGAACACAGAACACTCACTGACTATAGAACACAGAACACTCACTGACTATAGAACACAGAACACTCACTGACTATAGAATGAGTCGCAGACAATTCAGCAGAGAAGAGAAGGCTAGCGGAAACATGGTCACAACAGGATAATACTTACTAAGTCTTTTATAATCCTCAAGCAAGAAACTCCACCTTCTTGTCTTCATATCTTAACAAAAGAGAGAACATATAATATCACACAGTACTATCTAAAACATGATACTGATGAATATATGCAAATGAAATAACACGCTTGAAAATAGTAGGAAAATGAACAAACTGTTGCTGTCGTGAAATTGTCAGCCGGTTATTGTCATGCAAATGCCAGTCTCACGGTCATCGATCATTAATAACATATGTTTAACAGCTCTTATGTGCAATAGACTAGTTCATTTAGCAGACCAGATATGCTTATAAGTCTCGTACCATTATTTTATATTATTGTAAGAATAATATAATTGAACTTAGCTGAATAAAATAAAGGATATTTTTCCCATTCCAGAGCGAGTGTACATATGAAGTGTTGAGCGTAAAAGTAGATAGATTTAGATGTGAATGATACAAACCTTAGAAATCAAAACATACAGGCTGCATGATGCGACTACAGGCTACCATTTGAAAACCTCTGTTCCTTTCCTCAGGCTGCTGTTCTCTCATCAAGTGATCATATTCTCCATTTATAATCTCGTATTTGCTAATATGTAAAAAATGTGTTTGGATTTAGAATGGCCCGTTATCAGATGAGAAGGAACACAGGCAGGGGGAAAGGCATGTCATCCGTATGCTGCTTTCCTGCAGTTCACATCATGCTACTCCGGTTTTATAGAGGAACAGCTGGCAAAGAGCAGCAGCTCTGCTTTGGCATAAAGAAATGTCTGGGCTTATAAGAATACTTATTTCACGCCACACATCAACCACTAGTTGAGGAGCATACAGCCTCTCTCTGCATGACAGGTGATAGTCCACCCAAACTCTGTATGCCAACAGGATTGTGTCGAGGCACAGATCTGGGGAAGGGTACCAAAAACATTTCTGCAGCATTGAAGTTCCCTAAGAACACAGTGGCCTCTATCATTCTCCAATGGAAGAAGTTTGGAACCACCAAGACTCTCCCTAGAGCTGGCTGCCCGGCCAAACTGAACAATCAGGGAGAAGGGCTTTGGTCAGCGAGGTGACCAAGAACCCGATGTTCACTCTGACAGAGCTCTAGAGTTCCTCTGTGGAGATGGGAGAACCTTCCAGAAGGACAACCATCTCTGCAGCACTCCATCAATCAGGCCTTTATGGAAGAGTGGCCAGACGGAAGCCAATCCTCAGTAAAAAGCATGACAGCCTGTTTCTCCGCGGCAGGTCCTGGGAGACTAGTCAGGATCGAGGCAAAGATGAACGGAGAAAGGTACAGAGAAATCCTTGATGAAAACAAGCTCGAGCGCTCAAGACCTCAGAATGGGGCGAAGGCTCACATTCCAACAGGACGTTTTCGTAATGTCCTTGAGTGGCCCAGCCAGAGACCGGACTTAAACCTGATCGAACATCTCTGGAGAGACCTGGAAATAGCTGTGCAGCAACGCTCCCCTTCCAACCTGACAGAGCTTGAGAGGATCTGCAGAGAAGAATGGGAAAAACTCCCCAAATTTATTTTTTTTATTTTTTATTTCACCTTCATTTAACCAGGTAGGCAAGTTGAGAACAAGTTATTATTATTATTACAATTTACAAATACAGGTTTGCCAAGCTTGTAGCATCATACCCAAGAAGACTCGAGGCTGGAATCGCTGCCAAAGGTGCTTCAACAAGGTACTGAGGTCTGAATACTTATGTAAATGTTAATTTCTATTAGCAAAAATGGCTTTAAAAAATGTTTTCTTTGTCATTACGGGATATTGTGTGTAGATTAATGAGGGAAACAATTTAATCCATTTTAGAATAAGGCTGTAACTAGGGGACCTATCAACCCCCCCCCATGACCTCAGAAGGCTGTAACTAGAGGACCTATCAACCCCCCTATGACCTCAGAAGGCTGTAACTAGAGGACCTATCAACCCCCTATGACCTCAGAAGGCTGTGACTAGAGGACCTATCAACCCCCACCTATGACCTCAGAAGGCTGTAACTAGAGGACCTATCAACCCCCCTATGACCTCAGAAGGCTGTAACTAGAGGACCTATCAACCCCCCCATGACCTCAGAAGGCTGTAACTGAGGACCTATCAACCCCCCTGACCTCAGAAGGCTGTAACTAGAGGACCTATCAACCCCCTATGACCTCAGAAGGCTGTAACTAGAGGACCTATCAACCCCCCCCACCTCAGAAATGCTTTGAATGAATCATCACCTCACACCGTCCCTTTCCTTGTGTTTGGATTTGAAACAACATCCACAACGACCAGGTTTTCCAGTATCAAACTATTGTTGAACTTCTTTCTTCAAACTGATCATCACAGGGCGGCAGCGTAGCCTAGTGGTTAGAGCGTTGGACTAGTAACCGGAAGGTTGTGTGTTCAAACCCCCCGAGCTGACAAGGTCTGTCGTTCTGCCCCTGAACAGGCAGTTAACCCACTGTTCCCAGGCTGTCATTGAAAATAAGAATATGTTCTTAACTGACTTGCCTGGTTAAATAAAGGTTAAAAAAAAAAAAAAAACTGTGAGGTTAATGCAGCCTAAATGCAGCCTAAAGCTGAGTTTTAAAAGCATTAACTGTTTTGATGATAAGTGTTTGATGTGATTTATGATTGCATTTGCATTGATGTCAGAGTGGTTAGAGGGACAATAGAGTCCTGAGTACCAGGCCATTAGTGACCTCATGGTCATTAGCGACTTGGGTAAGTCTACTACCAACACATGTCCAGAGTGCATAAGAGAATATTACCATGACTGAATGGTCACGTGGAATTTGACTGCGGCCATGACTGCCGGTGTGGTGGTAATACTGTCACCGCAACAGCCCAAAACAGGCTTCACTTACCATAGTTCTTGGAAGGCATCTGTTTGAAAGCAGCGATGACGTCAACATGGTACCCAACGTCGACCTCGAAGCGTGATCGTGACACCAGGGTGGCGTGGCCCTGTACGGTGGCCCCTGGTCTCTGCCAGCCACTACACAGCTTCAGCAGGGCCCCAAGCGCAGCAGTGTCACGGGACCGGCTAGACGCCGGCGCCACGTCAATACCCCCCACCAGAGGTTTCAGACATATACAGGAGATGGAGCCAGACTCCTCCACTACAACAGGAAATACATGGGCCTTCTTAGAAGGTCCCAAATGGCACTCTATTCCATATACAGTGCACTACTTTGGAGCCCTATTGGGAAGAGAGTGTCTATTTGGACAAAGACAATACATCTTCACTTGACCAATACATGTGATTATCTTCTTAAAGTATATGATGTGTGTAGGCCTATCTCATACTCAGCTGACGATAGTCCTCAAGGCTGAAGTTCCACATCTTGGTAGCAGGGTCTGTTGGGATAAACAAGATAAACAACAAAACATAGTAAACAAGGGTATAGAATAGAAAATTAATATTAGTTATTGCTCTATATAGGGCTGTAATTCAACCTTTCAACCGGACAAATCACCAGGATGAATTTAAATACATCCATTAAAACTCACCATAGTTCCGAGAAGGGATGTTTTTGAACACAGCAATCAGCTCAGCGTGGTAACCGACTTCCACTCTGAACCGCTCCTCTGAGTGAGAGACACATTTCCCTCTGACTGTGACGGCAGGGTTCTTCCCAGGTAGAGAGTTACTAACATCAGTACCGCTGGAGGGAGCAGCACTCTGGACGGATGGTGATGTGGCTCCATGTTTGGTTCCTCGTTTATAGAAACTACCAACGGCAGAATGGGAAGACAGCCCCGAGGAAGAGGTCTTTGGATGAGGTTTAGAAACAGAGAAACTGCCAGTTGCACTTGTAGAAGTAGGATACGGACCAGGTAATACTGATTTATTCAGCTGTGGAGGTTTGAACACAGAGGAGACGTTCTGGCCTGATGATGATGATGATGATGATGATGATGACTTGGCTCCATATGAACTACCAGTACCAGTGGAACTTCCAGAAACAGAAGATGATGGGCAACCTGTTGTCTTTGGCTGAAGTGGTTTGAACACTGAGGGGCTTCCTCCTGTAGACACATCTAACCCTTTCAATGAATGTTGTCCCTTTGGGAGAGGTAGTGGGTCTATTACTTTAATCTGAGGAGACAAAGACAACAAAATACAGTACATTAGAAACAAAGGTCATTGACAACAGACAAACCAAACCCAAATATAACTGTACAAAACGTCAAAGTATCACTCCTCACCTGTTTAGTGGCAGTATTGGAGAATAGTGAATTCTGTCCAGACTTGTCCCTTGGGCTAGAAAACAACTGGTTAGGTCTCCTGTCTTGACCCCGTGGAACATCATTCTGAAGCACAGTATTAGGTGGATGATGAGTTAGTCCTGGTCGGGAGTTGAGTTAGAAGGTGGACCAGGGTGAGTGTTAATGCCTTGCTGAGGAGCACTGGCAGGGTTGTTGAGCCCTGATACGGGCGTCTGGTTGTTAGACTGAGCAGCCTGTCTCTGTGCTCTAATCGCTAAAGCTCTCCGTCTGTTCTCCTCTATCTTCTGCTGCTGCTCTGCCGTCAAAGAGCTCGACATGGTTAATTATTAGCTCGCTATATTGCCTGCTTATTTGCTGGCATGTTAGGTTGTAGCTAGCTAGCTATCGTTAGCTTGCTAACATGTCGGAAAAGATCACAGCCCATATCCGTAAGCGAAATATGAATAAACAAGTAGCGGAGTTATCTAGCTATATCTAAATACGACATATTTTCGCTAACGACCTACGCTAAAACAACAAAAGAAGAAGTTATTCGTAATTATATTAAGCAGTTTCTGGTTTCTTGTTTGGAACTCCTGCGGAGGAAGTGACGTGGGGCAAATGTTCGGCGCTTTTCTTTTAAGTTAAAAGTTTTTTAATCCTTTCAATACTTTTTAAAAATGTTATTTTATTGTTTCAATACTTTTTTTAAAATGTTTTTTTATTATTTAAATACCATTAGTTTTACAATAAGAAACAGGAATATGTGCAGTGATACTATATATAAATATAGTGACTGGTTATTGTAATAGTAGTGGTAGTGACTGGTTATAGTAGTGGTAGTGGTAGTGACTGGTTATAGTAGTGACTGGTTATAGTAGTGGTAGTGGTAGTGACTGGTTATAGTAGTGACTGGTTATAGTTATAGTAGTGGTAGTGACTGGTTATTGTAATAGTAGTGGTAGTGTCTGGTTATAGTAATAGTAGTGGTAGTGACTGGTTATAGTAGTGACTGGTTATAGTAGTGGTAGTGGTAGTGACTGGTTATAGTAGTGACTGGTTATAGTAGTGACTGGTTATAGTTATAGTAGTGGTAGTGACTGGTTATAGTAGTGACTGGTTATAGTAGTGACTGGTTATAGTAGTGACTGGTTATAGTTATAGTAGTGGTAGTGACTGGTTATAGTAGTGACTGGTTATAGTAGTGACTGGTTATTGTAGTGACTGGTTATAGTAGTGGTAGTGACTGGTTATAGTAGTGACTGGTTATAGTAGTGGTAGTGACTGGTTATAGTTATAGTAGTGGTAGTGACTGGTTATAGTAGTGACTGGTTATAGTAGTGACTGGTTATAGTAGTGGCTGGTTATAGTTATAGTAGTGGTAGTGACTGGTTATAGTAGTGACTGGTTATAGTAGTGACTGGTTATAGTAGTGACTGGTTATAGTAGTGACTGGTTATAGTTATAGTAGTGGTAGTGACTGGTTATAGTAGTGACTGGTTATTGTAGTGACTGGTTATAGTAGTGGTAGTGACTGGTTATAGTAGTGACTGGTTATAGTAGTGGTAGTGACTGGTTATAGTTATAGTAGTGGTAGTGACTGGTTATAGTAGTGACTGGTTATAGTAGTGGCTGGTTATAGTTATAGTAGTGGTAGTGACTGGTTATAGTAGTGACTGGTTATAGTAGTGACTGGTTATAGTAGTGACTGGTTATAGTTATAGTAGTGGTAGTGACTGGTTATAGTAGTGACTGGTTATAGTAGTGACTGGTTATAGTTATAGTAGTGGTAGTGACTGGTTATAGTAGTGACTGGTTATAGTATACCTAACTTGAATGGTTGAAGAGTTACTGTTGGTGTGTTATTTTATGCTAATAATGCAATGTTATATTTTTATAGTTGATTAAAGAAATCTAGTTGTGCTTTGCCTTCAGCACGTTTAATTTGAATATTGTAGCGTCAGTTGTGTTATTAGTCGGCTCTGCTGGACATACGGACCCTACATTTACAGGCTATAAATAATATAAAGGCTTATTACGATGTCTAGCTTCCTCCTTTTGTTATTCTGAGCAGATTGTTCTCTGGCTCTACTCCTTGCTGTGGTGACGTGCTGTGCTTGGGAGCTGTCCCAGGAATCATGGCACTGAAACTGCAGCGTGAGCACAAAATCAACAGCCAATGATCACACAGACAGACACCTAGAAGGAATGCGTGCGACCAAACATTAGCACAGTCCGAAAGCTGGGATGAAATATAGTTTATGGGATACGCACGAACCATTGTGTTCTTTGAGCATTGAAATTCGGTGGTTACGAAAGCGACGGTGATGCATTGAAAACTAACGACAGCTCCCTGGAAGCTTTGAACAGCACGCCAACGACAGACAGAGTTTCGCTTTGGATAGTTATCTATGAACAGATTCTTTGATTCACCATTTGTGATGAATGGCACATCTATGAGAAACCCATACAGATATTCTCAACCAGACTTCAACAATGAACCAATGGGATGATGCCTGTCTCTTGGACCACTCTGGAAGATACTGTGGGAGTAGATTCATCTTTGGGGATGAAAAAGCCTGTTTGAACTATTTATTGATGCTTTAGCCGAAACGACCCGAATATCCAATGTGTTCAGATACTTGTTTGCGCCAATGGAATATGTTATTAATGGGAAAAGGTGCCAAGGCAGTTTGGACTTTTTTTTAGGGGGTAACACTTCCTGTAAGTAGACATCACATTTTATTCAATGATTTGTAGAGGAGCTTTTTAGCCTTAGTGTCATCGCATGGTGCTGCTAATTCCTCAGTGATGCTGCGTGGTCCAGACATGGTGCTGCTAATTCCTCAGTGATGCTGCGTGGTCCAGACATGCTGAAGAGCCGCTGCTTCGTCCTATTTGGTGACCTGAAGGGGCTGTTACTCCGGCCCCCGTCTCCGGTATCGGTATTGATCCCCATGACCGGACACGGACCGGACAGCCATGGGGTCCCTTCAGACGTCAGTGGACCGGACAACAGCACGTTAACGGCCCATCTGGGTCCGGGGGACATACGGACTGCCCCGCCACCGGGGGGTGCCAGCGGGCCGGAGAGAGACAGACTGGCGGGGGGCTCAGGCTGGGTTGATGCGGCAGAGCCATCGGGGGTATTACACCGCAGCAGCTCCTCTGATAGCTGGGCTAAGGACAAGCTGGATCAGAGGTTCTCCTTGTGCAGTTATAGTGAGAGTGGCAGCCTCAGGACACCTGTCTGCAGGATCTGCTTCCAGGGACCTGAAACGGTGATATTGGATAGACCCTTAACACAACACTGGCTTTGTTTTGCTGTTATGATCTGAGTCCTCAGGTGGCATCACCCAAGAGCCACGGTAGGGTTGGTGTCAGAATCGTCAGCTGTCATGTGGCTGAGGAGCTTTTCATCTCAGTAAAGGCTACTTATTCTAGAAGGAGTGACATTTTGTCTGAATTAATGGCCCTTAGACGTTCCTTTGACACCACCGTTCCGGTACCCTCAGAATGGCTCCGCTGCAACCCGCCTCCATCTGTAAGGCATGCCTGGAGAGAGCCCAAATAAGTGGGTGGTCTGTGGTCTCTGGGTAAACAGGGGTCACCATATCAGTGATCTCTGGGCAGATAAACCCTCTGTCTCTCTGGTTGATTAATTAGAGACAAACAGAACTACCAAAAACAGATTATAGACTGACATTGAGTGTGAACATAAAACATAGAAACAATTACCTGCAGGAGAAATCGAATAATGTTTCCCACTCATTCACACACTGCCTGAAACAGTACAGGACACTGGGAAGTCGGGAACTGTACCTAGGACTATATTCTCCCATCTTTAGTCATTGTGGTCCTTCTGTAGCTCAGTTGGTAGAGCATGGCGCTTGTAACGCCAGGGTAGTGGGTTCGATTCCCGGGACCACCCATACGTAGAATGTATGCACACATGACTGTAAGTCGCTTTGGATAAAAGCGTCTGCTAAATGGTATATATTATGCTATTGTTTGTCTTGGAGACGATATTGATTCATATGTCTCACTACACTATTCAGGAGGAACATGAGGGACAATAATTTAAGGTTGAGAGAAATCGTCCAACTCATCATGTAATGCAAACTGGAACCCTTGTTTTCACATCTTCCAACAAGTTCCAACTTCCATTCTTCACTTTAGTTATCAGGTTGTCCTCTCACCCAGTTGTTCTGTTCTTAGCTGGAGTGCTGATTAGTTATCAGGTTGTCCTCTCACCCAGTTGTTCTGTTCTTAGCTGGAGTGCTGATTAGTTATCAGGTTGTCCTCTTTAACTCACCCAGTTGTTCTGTTCTTAGCTGGAGTGCTGACTAGTTATCAGGTTGTCCTCTTTAACTCACCCAGTTGTTCTGTTCTTAGCTGGAGTGCTGATTAGTTATCAGGTTGTCCTCTTTAACTCACCCAGTTGTTCTGTTCTTAGCTGGAGTGCTGATTAGTTATCAGGTTGTCCTCTTTAACTCACCCAGTTGTTCTGTTCTTAGCTGGAGTGCTGATTAGTTATCAGGTTGTCCTCTTAACTCATCCAGTTGTTCTGTTCTTAGCTGGAGTGCTGACTAGTTATCAGGTTGTCCTCTTTAACTCACCCAGTTGTTCTGTTCTTAGCTGGAGTGCTGATTAGTTATCAGGTTGTCCTCTTTAACTCACCCAGTTGTTCTGTTCTTAGCTGGAGTGCTGACTAGTTATCAGGTTGTCCTCTTTAACTCACCCAGTTGTTCTGTTCTTAGCTGGAGTGCTGATTAGTTATCAGGTTGTCCTCTTAACTCATCCAGTTGTTCTGTTCTTAGCTGGAGTGCTGATTAGTTATCAGGTTGTCCTCTTTAACTCACCCAGTTGTTCTGTTCTTAGCTGGAGTGCTGACTAGTTATCAGGTTGTCCTCTTAACTCATCCAGTTGTTCTGTTCTTAGCTGGAGTGCTGCTCATTATTGGCATTTTTATCCTGCAGTCAAGTTACAGCACTTGACACAGCCGGGTTTGCATCCCAATGGCACCCTAATACCTTTATAGTGGACTACTTTTGACCAGGGCCGATAGGGAATAGGGTGCTGTTTGGGACCCTTAGTGTAAAGAATGAGAGTACCCAGTAGTTGAGAGGCGATGTGACATGAAGTGAGCCTCTGAAATCCCTGGAGTTTAATAATAAATAACATGTTAAATTCACCCCCGACACTAGAAACCTTTTACACTGTTAAAGCTTTGAAGTTTTTTTTTCTCAGACAGGAAATTGATATTCAACACAAGCCAGAGAGGAAGCACGCATAGAGAGGAGGGATTCTTCAAGGCCAAACTTCACTTAGAGTGATTCACACGGAGCTTGTTTTATTCAGTAGTGTTCTCTCAGGTTGTGTCCTAAATGGCAGCCTATTCCCTGTAAAGTGCACTACTTTTGTCCAGTGTCAAAAGTACAGTGTCTCTGTATTTCCTCTGTATTTCCTCTCTACTCTGTATTTCCTCTCTACTCTGTATTTCCTCTCTGCTCTGTATTTCATCTCTGCTCTGTATTTCATCTCTGCTCTGTATTTCATCTCTGCTCTGTATTTCCTCTCTACTCTGTATTTCCTCTCTACTCTGTATTTCCTCTCTACTCTGTATTTCCTCTCTGCTCTGTATTTCATCTCTGCTCTGTATTTCATCTCTGCTCTGTATTTAATCTCTGCTCTATATTTCCTCTGTATTTCCTCTCTGCTCTGTATTTCCTCTGTATTTCCTCTCTGCTCTGTATTTCCTCTCTGCTCTGTGACTGAGATGCTGCTCCTGCTGTCATAGACACTGGCATCCTGTTTCTATTCATCCAGTCCCTCTAAACAAAAAGGCTATGAAATCCTGTTCAACATACAACAACAGTCAAAAGTTTGGGCACACCTACTCATTCAAGTTTTTTTATTTTTTTTCCTACATTGTAGAATAATAGTGAACACGTCAAACATATGCAATAACACATATGGAATCATGTAGTAACCAAAAAGTGTTAAACAAATCAACATATATTTTATATTTAGCCACCCTTTGCCTTGATGGCAGCTTTGCACACTCTTGGCATTCTCTCAACCAGCTTCATGAAGTAGTCACCTGGAATGCATTTCAATTAACAGGTGTGCCTTGTTAATTTGTGGAATTTCTTTCCTTATTTTCCTTTAACCACATAGGTCTTTCTCCTGTATACCACTCTTGGCATTCTCTCAACCAGCTTCATGAAGTAGTCACCTGGAATGCATTTCAATTAACAGGTGTGCCTTGTTAATTTGTGGAATTTCTTTCCTTATTTTCCTTTCCTTGAGTGAATCAGTTGTATTGTGGGTAGGGGTGGTATACAGGAGAAAGACCTATGTGGTTAAAGACAAAGACCATAATGTGGCAAGAACAGCTCAAATAGGCAAAGAGAAATGACAGTTACTTTAAGACATGAAGGTAGTCAATCCGGAAAAATTCAAGAACTTTGAAAGTTTCTTCAAGTGCAGTCACAAAAACTATCAAGCACAATGATGAAACTGGTTTTCACGAGGACCGCCACAGGAAAGGAAGACCCAGAGTTTCCTCTGCTGCAGAGGATCATTTCATTAGAGTTATCAGTCTCGGAATTTGCAGCCCAAATCAATCAAATGTATTTATTAAGCCCTTTTATATCAGCCGATGTCACAAAGTGCTGTACAGAAACCCAGCCTAAGAATCCAAACAGCAAGCAATGCAGGTGTAGAAGCACAGTGGCTAGAAAGGCCAGCACCTAGGAAGAATCCTGATGTAAGAAGGGCTTTATAAATAAATGTGATTGAGAGAGAGAAAGAGAGTATCAGAGGGAGCATACATAAATTCACACAGGACACTGGATAAGACAGGAGAAATACTCCAGATATAACAGACTGACCCTAGCCACCTGACACATAAACTACTGCAGCATAAATACTGGAGGCTGAGAGAGGAGGGGTCAGGAGACACTGTGGCCCCATCCGATGATACCCCCGGACAGGGCCAACCAGGCAGGATATAACCCCACCCACTTTGCCAAAGCACAGCCCCCACACCACTAGAGGGATATCTTCAAACCACCAACTTACTACCCTGAGACAACGCTGAGTATAGCCCACAAAGATCTCACCCATGGCACGAACCTGAAGGGGGCACCAACCCAGACAGGAAGATCACGTCAGAGACTCAACCCACTCAAGTGATGCACCCATCTCCGCATGTGTGGTTCCCACCGTGAAGCATGGAGGAGGAGGTGTGGGGGTGCTTTGCTGGTGACACTGTCTGTGATTTATTTAGAACTCAAGGCCCATTTAACCAGCATGGCTACCACAGCATTTTGCAGCGATACACCATCCCATCTGGTTTTGCGCTTAGTGGGACTATCATTTGTTTTTCAACAGGACAATGACCCAACACACCTCCAGGCTGTGTAAGGGCTATTTGACCAATAAGGAGAGTGATGGAGTGCTGCATCAGATGACCTGGCCTCCACAATCACCCGACCTCAACCCAATTGAGATGGTTTGGGATGAGTCGGACCGTAGAGTGATAGAAAAGCATCCAAGTGCTCAGCATATGTGGGAACTCCTTCCAAACTGTTGCAAATGCAGGTGAAATTGGTTAAGAGAATGCCAAGAGTGTACAAAGCTGTCATCAAGGCAAAGGGTGGCTACTTTGAAGAATCTGAAATATAAAATCTATTTTGATTTGTTTAACAGTTTTTTGGTAACTACATGATTCCATATGTGTTATTTCATAGTTTTGATGTCTTCACTATTATTCTACAATGTAGAAAATAGTAAAAAATTAAGTTTTACTTTTGACTGGTACTGTATTATGCCAGTGAGGAATTATGGGCCTTTGGTTTCAACTGCTGTGTAATGTAATGTGTCCCACAGGGGAGCTGCTGAGCCCATGTCGCTGCAGTGGGTCGGTCCGCTGTATCCACCAGCCCTGCCTCATCAAGTGGATCAGTCAGAGAGGATCCTGGGCCTGTGAACTCTGCTACTACAAGTACCAGGTCATCAGCATCAGCACCAGGAACCCGCTACAGGTGAGCTACCACGCCAGCAGTAAAACAAAATACACCCTATTGAACAGCGGGAATGTGACGAGACAGACACACAGGCACAGACACGCGCATACACACACAGGTACAGACACACGCATACACACACACATTGATCCTGTAGATAAGGGGTAGTAGAGTGGTGGCCTGAAGGCACACACTGAATCAAATCACATCCAATGTATTTATAAAGGCGTTCTTACATCAGCTGATGTCGCAAAGTGCTGTACAGAAACCCAGGCTAAAACCCCAAACAGCAAGCAATGCAGATGTAGAAGCACGGTGTGGCTTGGAAAAACACCCTAGATGTGTTGTGAAATCTGTTGTGAATGTATTGTAATGTTTTTAACATTTTATAAACTGCCTTAATTTTTGGGACCCCAGGAAGAGTAGCTGCTGCCTTGGCAGGAACTAATGGGGATCCATAATAAACCCCATGAAGAGTAGCTGCTGCCTTGGCAGGAACTAATGGGGATCCATAATAAACCCCAGGAAGAGTAGCTGCTGCCTTGGCAGGACCTAATGGGGATCCATAATAAACCCATTACAGCAGTAGATCTCATTTTCAAACAGACAATGGTGCATTTGTGTTTACAGTATCTCCGTCCCTCCCTCCCGCAGTGGCAGTCCATCTCCCTGGCGGTGATAGAGAAGGTTCAGATAGCTGCAGCGGTTCTGGGGTCTATGTTCCTGGTGGCCAGTCTGTCCTGGCTGGTCTGGTCCTCCTTCAGCCCCTCGGCACGCTGGCAGAGACATGACCTGCTTTTCCAGATCTGCTACGGCATGTACGGATTCATGGACATCGTCTGCTTCGGTGAGGCTGAGCCCTATTCTAGTTTACAACCGTGGCTCACTGACCGTCAATGTAATGGATGGCAGTTGCTTGTTCTTCAGATTATCTCACTCTGAAATCCCCGTACTGTATGTGAGTTGAATGCTATAGACACTGAGAGAATGAATGGCAGAAATTATGAATGATCAATTTGATAGATCTGTATAGTTTTGCCTACAGGTCTAACATGAGAATACTTTGTCATTATATATTGATTTAGCTCATCTGGGCTTCAATCCTTTACTCCAGAGGTAGGCAACTCAGTTCCATTCTTCATCTGTTTTAGAGAGTTTCTAGCCTTTAATCCTTTACTCCAGAGGTAGGCAACTCAGTTCCTGGAAGTGCCTCAGGAACTGTAGGATTTTGTCCCCACTAGGCATCACACCAGAACAGCTAATTGATCAGATCAGTGAATTACTAAATTCAACACACCTGGTCTTCCAGGTCAGTTCAATCAAAAACATGAAGTGGCTCCAGTGCCTGTGATCCTCCAGGACCAGGGTTGTCTACCCCTGATGTAGGACCAGGGTTGTCTATGCCTGATGTAGGATCAGGGTTGTCTATGCCTGATGTAGGACCAGGGTTGTCTATGCCTGATGTAGGACCAGGGTTGTCTATGCCTGATGTAGGACCAGGGTTGTCTACCCCTGATGTAGGACCAGGGTTGTCTATGCCTGATGTAGGACCAGGGTTGTCTATGCCTGATGTAGGACCAGGGTTGTCTACCCTGATGTAGGACCAGGGTTGTCTATGCCTGATGTAGGACCAGGGTTGTCTACCCCTGATGTGGGACCAGGGTTGTCTATGCCTGATGTAGGACCAGGGTTGTCTACCCCTGATGAAGATAGTGACTGTGGCCCTCCAGGACCAGGGTTGTCTACCCCTGATGTAGGACCAGGGTTGTCTACCCCTGATGAAGACAGTGCCTGTGATCCTCCAGGACCAGGGTTGTCTATGCCTGATGTAGGACCAGGGTTGTCTATGCCTGATGTAGGACCAGGGTTGTCTATACCTGATGTAGGACCAGGGTTGTCTATGCCTGATGTAGGACCAGGGTTGTCTACCCCTGATGTAGGACCAGGGTTGTCTACCCCTGATGTAGGACCAGGGTTGTCTATGCCTGATGTAGGACCAGGGTTGTCTACCCCTGATGTAGGACCAGGGTTGTCTATGCCTGATGTAGGACCAGGGTTGTCTATGCCTGATGTAGGACCAGGGTTGTCTACCCCTGATGTAGGACCAGGGTTGTCTATGCCTGATGTAGGACCAGGGTTGTCTATGCCTGATGTAGGACCAGGGTTGTCTACCCCTGATGTAGGACCAGGGTTGTCTACCCCTGATGTAGGATCAGGGTGGTCTACCCCTGATGAAGACAGTGCCTGTGATCCTCCAGGACCAGGGTTGTCTATGCCTGATGAAGACAGTGCCTGTGATCCTCCAGGACCAGGGTTGTCTAAGCCTGATGTAGGACCAGGGTTGTCTATGCCTGATGAAGACAGTGCCTGTGATCCTCCAGGACCAGGGTTGTCTACGCCTGATGAAGACAGTGCCTGTGATCCTCCAGGACCAGGGTTGTCTAAGCCTGATGTAGGACCAGGGTTGTCTACGCCTGATGAAGACAGTGCCTGTGATCCTCCAGGACCAGGGTTGTCTATGCCTGATGTAGGACCAGGGTTGTCTACGCCTGATGAAGACAGTGCCTGTGATCCTCCAGGACCAGGGTTGTCTACCCCTGATGATGACAGTGCCTGTGATCCTCCAGGACCAGGGTTGTCTACCCCTGATGTGGGACCAGGGTTGTCTATGCCTGATGTAGGACCAGGGTTGTCTACGCCTGATGAAGACAGTGCCTGTGATCCTCCAGGACCAGGGTTGTCTACCCCTGATGTAGGACCAGGGTTGTCTATGCCTGATGTAGGACCAGGGTTGTCTACACCTGATGAAGACAGTGCCTGTGATCCTCCAGGACCAGGGTTGTCTACCCCTGATGTGGGACCAGGGTTGTCGACCCCTGATGAAGAAAGTGACTGTGGCCCTCCAGGACCAGGGTTGTCTAACCCTGATGTAGGACCAGGGTTGTCTAACCCTGATGTAGGACCAGGGTTGTCTATCCCTGATGTAGGACCAGGGTTGCCTACCCCTGATGAAGATAGTGACTGTGGCCCTCCAGGACCAGGGTTGTCTACCCCTGATGTAGGACCAGAGTTGTCTACCCCTGATGTAGGACCAGGGTTGTCTACGCCTGATGATGACAGTGCCTGTGATCCTCCAGGACCAGGGTTGTCTACCCCTGATGTAGGACCAGGGTTGTCTACCCCTGATGTACGACCAGGGTTGTCGACCCCTGATGAAGAAAGTGACTGTGGCCCTCCAGGACCAGGGTTGTCTAACCCTGATGTAGGACCAGGGTTGTCTAACCCTGATGTAGGACCAGGGTTGCCTACCCCTGATGAAGATAGTGACTGTGGCCCTCCAGGACCAGGGTTGTCTAACCCTGATGAAGATAGTGACTGTGGCCTTCCAGGACCAGGGTTGTCTATGCCTGATGTAGGACCAGGGTTGTCTACGCCTGATGAAGACAGTGCCTGTGATCCTCCAGGACCAGGGTTGTCTACCCCTGACGATGACAGTGCCTGTGATCCTCCAGGACCAGGGTTGTCTACCCCTGATGAAAATAGTGACTGTGGCCTTCCAGGGCCAGGGTTGTCTATGCCTGATGTAGGACCAGGGTTGTCTACGCCTGATAGGAGAGGGCCTAGAACAGAGCCCTGGGGGACACCAGTGGTGAGAGCGCGTGGTGAGGAGACAGATTCTCGCCACGCCACCTGGTAGGAGCGACCTGTCAGGTAGGACGCAATCCAAGCATGGGCCGCGCCGGAGATGCCCAACTCGGAGAGGGTGGAGAGGAGGATCTGATGGTTCACAGTATCGAAGGCAGCCGATAGGTCTAGAAGGATGAGAGCAGAGGAGAGAGAGTTAGCTTTAGCGGTGCGGAGCGCCTCCGTGATACAGAGAAGAGCAGTCTCAGTTGAATGACTAGTCTTGAAACCTGACTGATTAGGATCAAGAAGGTCATTCAGAGAGAGATAGCGGGAGAGCTGGCCAAGGACGGCACGTTCAAGAGTTTTGGAGAGAAAAGAAAGAAGGGATACTGGTCTGTAGTTGTTGACATCGGAGGGATCGAGTGTAGGTTTTTTCAGAAGGGTGCAACTCTCGCTCTCTTGAAGACGGAAGGGACGTAGCCAGCGGTCAGGGATGAGTTGATGAGCGAGGTGAGGTAAGGGAGAAGGTCTCCGGAAATGGTCTGGAGAAGAGAGGAGGGGATAGGGTCAAGCGGGCTGGTTGTTGGGCGGCCGGCCGTCACAAGACGCGAGAATTCATCTGGAGAGAGAGGGAGAAAGAGGTCAGAGCACAGGGTAGGGCAGTGTGAGCAGAACCAGCGGTGCCGTTTGACTTGGCAAACGAGGATCGGATGTCGTCGACCTTCTTTTCAAAATGGTTGACGAAGTCATCTGCAGAGAGGGAGGAGGGGGAGGGGAGGAGGATTCAGGAGGGGGAGAAGGTGGCAAAGAGCTTCCTAGGGTTAGAGGCAGATGCTTGGAATTTAGAGTGGTAGAAAATGGCTTTAGCAGCAGAGACAGAGGAGGAAAATGTCTACCCCTGATGATGACAGTGCCTGTGATCCTCCAGGACCAGGGTCCTCCAGGACCAGGGTTGTCTACCCCTGATGATGACAGTGCCTGTGATCCTCCAGGACCAGGGTTGTCTACCCCTGATGATGACAGTGCCTGTGATCCTCCAGGACCAGGGTTGTCTACCCCTGATGTGGGACCAGGGTTGTCTACCCCTGATGTACGACCAGGGTTGTCGACCCCTGATGAAGATAGTGACTGTGGCCCTCCAGGACCAGGGTTGTCTAACCCTGATGAAGATAGTGACTGTGGCCCTCCAGGACCAGGGTTGTCTAACCCTGATGTAGGACCAGGGTTGTCTATCCCTGATGTAGGACCAGGGTTGCCTACCCCTGATAAAGATAGTGACTGTGGCCCTCCAGGACCAGGGTTGTCTACCCCTGATGTAGGACCAGAGTTGTCTACCCCTGATGTACGACCAGGGTTGTCGACCCCTGATGAAGATAGTGACTGTGGCCCTCCAGGACCAGTGTTGTCTACCCCTGATGAAGATAGTGACTGTGGCCCTCCAGGACCAGGGTTGTCTTCCCCTGATGAAGATAGTGACTGTGGCCTTCCAGGACCAGGGTTGTCTAACCCTGATGTAGGACCAGGGTTGTCTACCCCTGATGTAGGACCAGGGTTGGCTAACCCTGATGTAGGACCAGAGTTGTCTACCCCTGATGTAGGACCAGGGTTGTCTACCCCTGATGTAGGACCAGGGTTGGCTAACCCTGATGTAGGACCAGGGTTGTCTAACCCTGATGTAGGACCAGGGTTGTCTAACCCTGATGTACGACCAGGGTTGTCTTCCCTGATGAAGATAGTGACTGTGGCCCTCCAGGACCAGGGTTGTCTACCCCTGATGAAGATAGTGACTGTGGCCCTCCAGGACCAGGGTTGTCTACCCCTGATGAAGATAGTGACTGTGGCCCTCCAGGACCAGGGTTGTCTTCCCCTGATGAAGATAGTGACTGTGGCCTTCCAGGACCAGGGTTGTCTAACCCTGATGTAGGACCAGGGTTGTCTACCCCTGATGTAGGACCAGGGTTGGCTAACCCTGATGTAGGACCAGAGTTGTCTACCCCTGATGTAGGACCAGGGTTGGCTAACCCTGATGTAGGACCAGAGTTGTCTACCCCTGATGTAGGACCAGGGTTGTCTACCCCTGATGTAGGACCAGAGTTGTCTACCCCTGATGTACGACCAGGGTTGTCGACCCCTGATGAAGATAGTGACTGTGGCCCTCCAGGACCAGGGTTGTCTACCCCTGATGAAGATAGTGACTGTGGCCCTCCAGGACCAGGGTTGTCTAACCCTGATGTAGGACCAGGGTTGTCTACCCCTGATGTAGGACCAGGGTTGGCTAAGCCTGATGTAGGACCAGAGTTGTCTACCCCTGATGTAGGACCAGGGTTGTCTAACCCTGATGTAGGACCAGGGTTGTCTACCCCTGATGTAGGACCAGGGTTGGCTAACCCTGATGTAGGACCAGGGTTGTCTAACCCTGATGTAGGACCAGGGTTGTCTAACCCTGATGTACGACCAGGGTTGTCGACCCCTGATGAAGATAGTGACTGTGGCCCTCCAGGACCAGGGTTGTCTACCCCTGATGAAGATAGTGACTGTGGCCTTCCAGGACCAGGGTTGTCTAACCCTGATGTAGGACCAGGGTTGTCTACCCCTGATGTAGGACCATGGTTGGCTAACCCTGATGTAGGACCAGGGTTGTCTAACCCTGATGTAGGACCAGGGTTGTCTACCCCTGATGTAGGACCAGGGTTGTCTACCCCTGATGTAGGACCAGGGTTGGCTAACCCTGATGTAGGACCAGGGTTGTCTAACCCTGATGTAGGACCAGGGTTGTCTAACCCTGATGTACGACCAGGGTTGTCGACCCCTGATGAAGATAGTGACTGTGGCCCTCCAGGACCAGGGTTGTCTACCCCTGATGAAGATAGTGACTGTGGCCCTCCAGGACCAGGGTTGTCTTCCCCTGATGAAGATAGTGACTGTGGCCTTCCAGGACCAGGGTTGTCTAACCCTGATGTAGGACCAGGGTTGTCTACCCCTGATGTAGGACCATGGTTGGCTAACCCTGATGTAGGACCAGAGTTGTCTACCCCTGATGTAGGACCAGGGTTGTCTAACCCTGATGTAGGACCAGGGTTGTCTACCCCTGATGTAGCACCAGGGTTGTCTAACCCTGATGTAGGACCAGGGTTGTCTAACCCTGATGTACTCTGTTGAGTCTTTAGTTTTAAACATACTGTAACTTATTCCTTTCTGCAGATAAACTCATCCTCTGCAGTGTTTTATATACACTGACTAGAGTCCTTGTTAGGGTTAATTGTAATACAATATTTTAGGTTCTACCACAGCAGCTTAAATCAAGAACAATATCAAATAAAAACCAGAAAGTCTCACTCAACGAAGATTAAACAGATTTAATCCTCTCACTGGAGAGTGAGTCTGTCTGATAGATGACTGACTAGAGTCCTTGTTAGGGCTGGAGACTGAGTCTGTCTGATAGATGACTGACTAGAGTCCTTGTTAGGGCTGGAGACTGAGTCTGTCTGATAGATGACTGACTAGAGTCCTTGTTAGGGCTGGAGACTGAGTCTGTCTGATAGATGACTGACTAGAGTCCTTGTTAGGGCTGGAGACTGAGTCTGTCTGATAGATGACTGACTAGAGTCCTTGTTAGGGCTGGAGACTGAGTCTGTCTGATAGATGACTGACTAGAGTTCTTGTTAGGGCTGGAGAATGAGTCTGTCTGATAGATGACTGACTAGAGTTCTTGTTAGGGCTGGAGACTGAGTCTGTCTGATAGATGACTGACTAGAGTTCTTGTTAGGGCTGGAGAATGAGTCTGTCTGATAGATGACTGACTAGAGTCCTTGTTAGGGCTAGAGAGTGAGTTTGTCTGATAGATGACTGACTAGAGTCCTTGTTAGGGCTGGAGACTGAGTCTGTCTGATAGATGACTGACTAGAGTTCTTGTTAGGGCTGGAGAATGAGTCTGTCTGATAGATGACTGACTAGAGTCCTTCTTAGGGCTAGAGAGTGAGTCTGTCTGATAGATGACTGACTAGAGTCCTTGTTAGAGCTGGAGAGCGAGTCTGTCTGATAGATGACTGACTACAGTCCTTGTTAGGGCTAGAGAGTGAGTCTGTCTGATAGATGACTGACTAGAGTCCTTGTTAGGGCTGGAGAGTGAGTCTGTCTGATAGATGACTGACTAGAGTCCTTGTTAGAGCTGGAGAGTGAGAGTCTGTCTGATAGATGACTGACGAGAGTCCTTGTTAGGGCTGGAGAGTAAGTCTGTCTGATAGATGACTGACTAGATTCCTTGTTAGGGCTGGAGAGTGAGTCTGTCTGATAGATGACTGACGAGAGTCCTTGTTAGGGCTGGAGAGTGAGTCTGTCTGATAGATGACTGACTAGAGTCCTTGTTAGGGCTGGAGAGTGAGTCTGTCTGATAGATGACTGACTAGAGTCTTTGTTAGGGCTGGAGAGTGAGTCTGTCTGATAGATGACTGACTAGAGTCCTTGTTAGAGCTGGAGAGTGAGTCTGTCTGATAGATGACTGACGAGAGTCCTTGTTAGGGCTGGAGAGTAAGTCTATCTGATAGATGACTGACGAGAGTCCTTGTTAGGGCTAGAGAGTAAGTCTGTCTGATAGATGACTGACTAGATTCCTTGTTAGGGCTGGAGAGTGAGATTCTGTCTGGTAGATGACTGACTAGAGTCCTTGTTAGGGCAGAGTGAGTCTGACCTCCCATCCCCTCACCCAGACACCCCTCCCATTCCCCCTCCCAGCCCCCTCACCCAGCTAGCCCGCCCTCCCAGCCCCCTCCCAGCCCGCCCTCCCAGCCACCCTCCCAGCCCCCCTCCCAGCCCCCTCACCCAGCCACCCTCCCAGCCCACTCACCCAGCCCCCTCACCCAGCTGCTCCAGTTGTCTTGATAGATGTGGAGGGTCAACACCTCCAGTTGTCTTGATAGATGTGGAGGGTCAACACCTTTAGTTGTCTTGATAGATGTGGAGGGTCAACACCTTTAGTTGTCTTGATAGATGTGGGGGGTCAACTCCTTTAGTTGTCTTTGTAGATGTGGAGGGTCAACACCTTCAGTTGTCTTGATAGGTGTCGGGGTCAACTCCTTTAGTTGTCTTGATAGATGTGGAGGGTCAACTCCTTTAGTTGTCTTGATAGATGTGGAGGGTGAACACCTTTAGTTGTCTTGATAGATGTGGAGGGTCAACACCTTTAGTTGATTTCTAGACAAACAATCCTTTATCTGATTTCCCTGGTTTCGTTTTACTCCACCTTTTATGTTTGCTTCCTGTCTAAGTTTGGTGTGGTTTTTCTTTTTTGCCTCTTCTTGAGCAAATTTCATGGGTGCTCATGGTGGGTGTCTTTCAGTTCCTGTTGTTGTTGCTAGTCAACCTCAGTGGACCCCCATGAGTATTTTTCAGAACCCCTCCTAAAACCACCCTGTTTGGTTTTGGTTGTTGCATCAACAACCAATCAGACAGAGCTACTCATTCCCCACGCATCAACAACCAATAAGACAGAGCTACTCCCTCCCCCTGCATCAACAACCAATCAGACAGAGCTACTCCTCCCATGCATCAACAACCAATCAGACAGAGCTACTCACTCACCATGCATCAACAACCAATCAGACAGAGCTACTCACTCCCCATGCATCAACAACCAATCAGACAGAGCTACTCCCTCCCCATGCATCAACAACCAATCAGACAGAGCTACTCCCTCCCCATGCGTAAACAACCAATCAGACAGAGCTACTCCTCCCCATGCATCAACAACCAATCAGACAGAGCTACTCCCTCCCCATGCATCAACAACCAATCAGACAGAGCTACTCCCTCCCCATGCATCAACAACCAATCAGACAGAGCTACTCACTCCCCATGCATCAACAACCAATCAGACAGAGCTACTCCCTCCCCATGCATCAACAACCAATCAGACAGAGCTACTCCCTCCCCATGCATCAACAACCAATCAGACAGAGCTACTCACTCCCCATGCATCAACAACCAATCAGACAGAGCTACTCACTCCCCATGCATCAACAACCAATCAGACAGAGCTACTCCCTCCCCATGCATCAACAACCAATCAGACAGAGCTACTCCCTCCCCATGCATCAACAACCAATCAGACAGAGCTACTCACTCCCCATGCATCAACAACCAATCAGACAGAGCTACTCACTCCCCATGCATCAACAACCAATCAGACAGAGCTACTCCCTCCCCATGCATCAACAACCAATCAGACAGAGCTACTCCCTCCCCATGCATCAACAACCAATCAGACAGAGCTACTCACTCCCCATGCATCAACAACCAATCAGACAGAGCTACTCCCTCCCCATGCATCAACAACCAATCAGACAGAGCTACTCACTCCCCATGCATCAACCCAATGACAGAGCTCAACCATGCATCAAACCAATCAGACAGAGCTACTCCTCCCCATGCATCAACAACCAATCAGACAGAGCTACTCCTCCCCATGCATCAACAACCAATCAGACAGAGCTACTCAGAGCTCCCCATGCATCAACAACCAATCAGACAGAGCTACTCCCTCCCCATCCCCATGCAGAGCTAAAACAACCAATCAGACAGAGCTACTCCCTCCCCATGCATCAACAACCAATCAGACAGAGCTACTCCCTCCCCATGCATCAACAACCAATCAGACAGAGCTACTCCCTCCCCATGCATCAACAACCAATCAGACAGAGCTACTCACTCCCCATGCATCAACAACCAATCAGACAGAGCTACTCCCTCCCCATGCATCAACAACCAATCAGACAGAGCTACTCCCTCCCCATGCATCAACAACCAATCAGACAGAGCTACTCCCTCCCCATGCATCAACAACCAATCAGACAGAGCTACTCCTCCCCATGCATCAACAACCAATCAGACAGAGCTACTCCCTCCCCATGCATCAACAACCAATCAGACAGAGCTACTCCCTCCCCATGCATCAACAACCAATCAGACAGAGCTACTCCCCCATCCCCATGCATCAACAACCAATCAGACAGAGCTACTCCCTCCCCATGCATCAACAACCAATCAGACAGAGCTACTCCCTCCCCATGCATCAACAACCAATCAGACAGAGCTACTCCTCCCCATGCATCAACAACCAATCAGACAGAGCTACTCCAGAGCTCCCCCCATGCATCAACAACCAATCAGACAGAGCAACTCCTCCCCATGCATCAACAACCAATCAGACAGAGCTACTCCCTCCCCATGCATCAACAACCAATCAGACAGAGCTACTCCCTCCCCATGCATCAACAACCAATCAGACAGAGCTACTCCCCTCCCCATGCGTCAACAACCAATCAGACAGAGCTACTCCCTCCCCATGCATCAACAACCAATCAGACAGAGCTACTCACTCCCCATGCATCAACAACCAATCAGACAGAGCTACTCACTCCCCATGCATCAACAACCAATCAGACAGAGCTACTCCCTCCCCATGCATCAACAACCAATCAGACAGAGCTACTCCCTCCCCATGCATCAACAACCAATCAGACAGAGCTACTCCCTCCCCATGCATCAACAACCAATCAGACAGAGCTACTCACTCCCCATGCATCAACAACCAATCAGACAGAGCTACTCCTCCCCATGCATCAACAACCAATCAGACAGAGCTACTCCCTCCCCATGCATCAACAACCAATCAGACAGAGCTACTCACTCCCCATGCATCAACAACCAATCAGACAGAGCTACTCCCTCGCCATGCATCAACAACCAATCAGACAGAGCTACTCCCTCCCCATGCATCAACAACCAATCAGACAGAGCTACTCTCTCCCCATGCATCAACAACCAATCAGACAGAGCTACTCACTCCCCATGCATCAACAACCAATCAGACAGAGCTACTCCCTCCCCATGCGTAAACAACCAATCAGACAGAGCTACTCCCTCCCCATGCATCAACAACCAATCAGACAGAGCTACTCCCTCCCCATGCATCAACAACCAATCAGACAGAGCTACTCCCTCCCCATGCATCAACAACCAATCAGACAGAGCTACTCCTCCCCATGCATCAACAACCAATCAGACAGAGCTACTCACTCCCCCTGCATCAACAACCAATCAGACAGAGCTACTCCCTCCCCATGCATCAACAACCAATCAGACAGAGCTACTCCCTCCCCATGCATCAACAACCAATCAGACAGAGCAACTCCCTCCCCATGCATCAACAACCAATCAGACAGAGCTACTCCCTCCCCATGCATCAACAACCAATCAGACAGAGCTACTCCCCCCATGCATCAACAACCAATCAGACAGAGCTACTCACTCCCCATGCATCAACAACCAATCAGACAGAGCTACTCACTCCCCATGCATCAACAACCAATCAGACAGAGCTACTCACTCCCCATGCATCAACAACCAACCAGACAGAGCTACTCCTCCCCATGCATCAACAACCAATCAGACAGAGCTACTCCCTCCCCATGCATCAACAACCAATCAGAGAGAGCTACTCACTCCAACCAATGCAGAGGTGAACAACCAATCAGACAGAGCTACTCCTCCCCATGCATCAACAACCAATCAGACAGAGAGCTACTCCTCCCCATGCATCAACAACCAATCAGACAGAGCTACTCCCTCCCCATGCATCAACAACCAATCAGACAGAGCTACTCCTCCCCATGCATCAACAACCAATCAGACAGAGCTATGCTCAACAACCAATCCCCATGCATCAACAACCAATCAGACAGAGCTACTCCTCCCCATGCATCAACAACCAATCAGACAGAGCTACTCCCTCCCCATGCATCAACAACCAATCAGACAGAGCTACTCCTCCCCATGCATCAACAACCAATCAGACAGAGCTACTCACTCCCCATGCATCAACAACCAATCAGACAGAGCTACTCCCTCCCCATGCATCAACAACCAATCAGACAGAGCTACTCACTCCCCATGCATCAACAACCAATCAGACAGAGCTACTCCCTCCCCATGCGTCAACAACCAATCAGACAGAGCTACTCCCTCCCCATGCATCAACAACCAATCAGACAGAGCTACTCCCTCCCCATGCATCAACAACCAATCAGACAGAGCTACTCCCTCCCCATGCATCAACAACCAATCAGACAGAGCTACTCACTCCCCATGCATCAACAACCAATCAGACAGAGCTACTCCCTCCCCATGCATCAACAACCAATCAGACAGAGCTACTCCCTCCCCATGCATCAACAACCAATCAGACAGAGCTACTCCCTCCCCATGCATCAACAACCAATCAGACAGAGCTACTCCCTCCCCATGCATCAACAACCAATCAGACAGACCTACTCCCTCCCCCATGCATCAACAACCAATCAGACAGAGCTACTCCCTCCCCATGCATCAACAACCAATCAGACAGAGCTACTCCCTCCCCATGCATCAACAACCAATCAGACAGAGCTACTCCTCCCCATGCATCAACAACCAATCAGACAGAGCTACTCCAATCAGACTCCCCATGCATCAACAACCAATCAGACAGAGCTACTCCCTCCCCCATGCATCAACAACCAATCAGACAGAGCATCAACAACCAATCCGGCCAACAACCAATCAGACAGAGCCCTCCCCCATGCATCAACAACCAATCAGACAGAGCTACTCCCTCCCCATGCATCAACAACCAATCAGACAGAGCTACTCCCTCCCCATGCATCAACAACCAATCAGACAGAGCTACTCCCTCCCCATGCATCAACAACCAATACTCACTCCCCAGACAGAGCTACTCACTCCCATGCATCAACAACCAATCAGACAGAGTACTCCTCCCCATGCATCAACAACCAATCAGACAGAGCTACTCCCTCCCCATGCATCAACAACCAATCAGACAGAGCTACTCCCTCCCCATGCATCAACAACCAATCAGACAGAGCTACTCACTCCCCATGCATCAACAACCAATCAGACAGAGCTACTCCCTCCCCATGCATCAACAACCAATCAGACAGAGCTACTCCTCCCCATGCATCAACAACCAATCAGACAGAGCTACTCCCTCTCCCCATCCCCAGACAGAGCATCCACTCCCCAACAACAACCAATCAGACAGAGCTACTCCCTCCCCATGCATCAACAACCAATCAGACAGAGCTACTCACTCCCCATGCATCAACAACCAATCAGACAGAGCTACTCCCTCCCCATGCATCAACAACCAATCAGACAGAGCTACTCACTCCCCATGCATCAACAACCAATCAGACAGAGCTACTCCCTCCCCATGCATCAACAACCAATCAGACAGAGCTACTCCCTCCCCATGCATCAACAACCAATCCAGACAGAGCTACTCCCCTCCCCATGCATCAACAACCAATCAGACAGAGCTACTCCCTCCCCATGCATCAACAACCAATCAGACAGAGCTACTCACTCCCCATGCATCAACAACCAATCAGACAGAGCTACTCCCTCCCCATGCATCAACAACCAATCAGACAGAGCTACTCCCTCCCCAATGCATCAACAACCAATCAGACAGAGCTACTCCCTCCCCATGCATCAACAACCAATCAGACAGAGCTACTCCCTCCCCATGCATCAACAACCAATCAGACAGAGCTACTCCCTCCCCATGCATCAACAACCAATCAGACAGAGCTACTCCCTCCCCATGCATCAACAACCAATCAGACAGAGCTACTCCTCCCCATGCATCAACAACCAATCAGACAGAGCTACTCCCTCCCCATGCATCAACAACCAATCAGACAGAGCTACTCCCTCCCCATGCATCAACAACCAATCAGACAGAGCTACTCCCTCCCCAACCATGCATCAACAACCAATCAGACAGAGCTACTCCCCATCCCCCATGCATCAACAACCAATCAGACAGAGCTACTCCCTCCCCATGCATCAACAACCAATCAGACAGAGCTACTCCCTCCCCATGCATCAACAACCAATCAGACAGAGCTACTCCCTCCCCATGCATCAACAACCAATCAGACAGAGCTACTCACTCCCCATGCATCAACAACCAATCAGACAGAGCTACTCCTCCCCATGCATCAACAACCAATCAGACAGAGCTACTCCTCCCCATGCATCAACAACCAATCAGACAGAGCTACTCCCTCCCCATGCATCAACAACCAATCAGACAGAGCTACTCCCTCCCCATGCATCAACAACCAATCAGACAGAGCTACTCCCTCCCCATGCATCAACAACCAATCAGACAGAGCTACTCACTCCCCATGCATCAACAACCAATCAGACAGAGCTACTCCCTCCCCATGCATCAACAACCAATCAGACAGAGCTACTCCCTCCCCATGCATCAACAACCAATCAGACAGAGCTACTCCCTCCCCATGCATCAACAACCAATCAGACAGAGCTACTCACTCCCCATGCATCAACAACCAATCAGACAGAGCTACTCCCTCCCCATGCATCAACAACCAATCAGACAGAGCTAACTCCCTCCCCATGCATCAACAACCAATCAGACAGAGCTACTCCCTCCCCATGCATCAACAACCAATCAGACAGAGCTACTCCCCCCCATGCATCAACAACCAATCAGACAGAGCTACTCCCTCCCCATGCGTAAACAACCAATCAGACAGAGCTACTCCCTCCCCATGCATCAACAACCAATCAGACAGAGCTACTCCCTCCCCATGCATCAACAACCAATCAGACAGAGCTACTCCCTCCCCATGCATCAACAACCAATCAGACAGAGCTACTCCCCCATGCATCCCCAATCCAGCATCAACAACCAATCAGACAGAGCTACTCCCTCCCCATGCATCAACAACCAATCAGACAGAGCTACTCCTCCCCATGCATCAACAACCAATCAGACAGAGCTACTCCTCCCCATGCATCAACAACCAATCAGACAGAGCTACTCACTCCCCATGCATCAACAACCAATCAGATAGAGCTACTCCCTCCCCATGCATCAACAACCAATCAGACAGAGCTACTCACTCCCCATGCATCAACAACCAATCAGACAGAGCTACTCCTCCCCATGCATCAACAACCAATCAGACAGAGCTACTCCTCCCCATGCATCAACAACCAATCAGACAGAGCTACTCCCTCCCCATGCATCAACAACCAATCAGACAGAGCTACTCCCTCCCCATGCATCAACAACCAATCAGACAGAGCTACTCCCTCCCCATGCATCAACAACCAATCAGACAGAGCTACTCCCTCCCCATGCATCAACAACCAATCAGACAGAGCTACTCACTCCCCATGCATCAACAACCAATCAGACAGAGCTACTCCCTCCCCATGCATCAACAACCAATCAGACAGAGCTACTCCCTCCCCCATGCATCAACAACCAATCAGACAGAGCTACTCCTCCCCATGCATCAACAACCAATCAGACAGAGCTACTCCCTCCCCATGCATCAACAACCAATCAGACAGAGTACTCCCTCCCCATGCATCAACAACCAATCAGACAGAGCTACTCACTCCCCATGCATCAACAACCAATCAGACAGAGCTACTCCCTCCCCATGCATCAACAACCAATCAGACAGAGCTACTCCCTCCCCATGCATCAACAACCAATCAGACAGAGCTACTCCCTCCCCATGCATCAACAACCAATCAGACAGAGCTACTCACTCCCCATGCATCAACAACCAATCAGACAGAGCTACTCCCTCCCCATGCATCAACAACCAATCAGACAGAGCAACTCCCTCCCCATGCATCAACAACCAATCAGACAGAGCTACTCCTCCCCATGCATCAACAACCAATCAGACAGAGCTACTCCCTCCCCATGCATCAACAACCAATCAGACAGAGCTACTCCCTCCCCATGCGTAAACAACCAATCAGACAGAGCTACTCCCTCCCCATGCATCAACAACCAATCAGACAGAGCTACTCCCTCCCCATGCATCAACAACCAATCAGACAGAGCTACTCCCTCCCCATGCATCAACAACCAATCAGACAGAGCTACTCACTCCCCCTGCATCAACAACCAATCAGACAGAGCTACTCCCTCCCCATGCATCAACAACCAATCAGACAGAGCTACTCTCTCCCCATGCATCAACAACCAATCAGACAGAGCTACTCACTCCCCATGCATCAACAACCAATCAGACAGAGCTACTCCCTCCCCATGCATCAACAACCAATCAGACAGAGCCCATGCATCAACAACTCCAGAGCTCCCCCATGCATCAACAACCAATCAGACAGAGCTACTCACTCCTCATGCATCAACAACCAATCAGACAGAGCTACTCCCCTCCCATGCATCAACAACCAATCAGACAGAGCTACTCCTCCCCATGCATCAACAACCAATCAGACAGAGCTACTCCCTCCCCATGCATCAACAACCAATCAGACAGAGCTACTCCCTCCCCATGCATCAACAACCAATCAGACAGAGCTACTCTCTCCCCATGCATCAACAACCAATCAGACAGAGCTACTCACTCCCCATGCATCAACAACCAATCAGACAGAGCTACTCCTCCCCATGCATCAACAACCAATCAGACAGAGCTACTCCTCCCCATGCATCAACAACCAATCAGACAGAGCTACTCCCTCCCCATGCATCAACAACCAATCAGACAGAGCTACTCCCTCCCCATGCATCAAGCAACCCCAATCAGACCAGAGCTACTCCTCCCCCTGCATCAACAACCAATCAGACAGAGCTACTCCCTCCCCATGCATCAGCAACCAATCAGACAGAGCTACTCTCCCCATGCATCAACAACCAATCAGACAGAGCTACTCCCTCCCCATGCATCAACAACCAATCAGACAGAGCTACTCCCTCCCCATGCATCAACAACCAATCAGACAGAGCTACTCACTCCCCATGCATCAACAACCAATCAGACAGAGCTACTCCCTCCCCATGCATCAACAACCAATCAGACAGAGCTACTCCCTCCCCATGCATCAACAACCAATCAGACAGAGCTACTCCCTCCCCATGCATCAACAACCAATCAGACAGAGCTACTCCCTCCCAACAACCAATCAGACAGAGCTACTCCCTCCCATGCAACAACCAATCAGACAGAGCTACTCCCTCCCCATGCATCAACAACCAATCAGACAGAGCTACTCCCTCCCCATGCATCAACAACCAATCAGACAGAGCTACTCCCTCCCCATGCATCAACAACCAATCAGACAGAGCTACTCCCTCCCCATGCATCAACAACCAATCAGACAGAGCTACTCCCCCCATCCCCATGCATCAACAACCAATCAGACAGAGCTACTCCCTCCCCATGCATCAACAACCAATCAGACAGAGCTACTCCTCCCCATGCATCAACAACCAACCAAGAGCTACTCAGACATGCATCAACAACCAATCAGACAGAGCTACTCCCTCCCCATGCATCAACAACCAATCAGACAGAGCTACTCCCTCCCATGCATCAACAACCAATCAGACAGAGCTACTCCCTCCCCATGCATCAACAACCAATCAGACAGAGCTACTCCCTCCCCATGCATCAACAACCAATCAGACAGAGCTACTCCCTCCCCATGCATCAACAACCAATCAGACAGAGCTACTCCCTCCCCTGCATCAACAACCAATCAGACAGAGCTACTCCCTCCCCCATGCATCAGCAACCAATCAGACAGAGCTACTCCCTCCCCATGCATCAACAACCAATCAGAGCTACTCACTCCCCCATGCATCAACAACCAATCAGACAGAGCTACTCCCTCCCCATGCATCAACAACCAATCAGACAGAGCTACTCCCTCCCCATGCATCAACAACCAATCAGACAGAGCTACTCCTCCCCATGCATCAACAACCAATCAGACAGAGCTACTCCCTCCCCATGCATCAACAACCAATCAGACAGAGCTACTCCCTCCCCATGCATCAACAACCAATCAGACAGAGCTACTCCTCCCCATGCATCAACAACCAATCAGACAGAGCTACTCCCTCCCCATGCATCAACAACCAATCAGACAGAGCTACTCCCTCCCCAATGACAGAGCTAAACAACCAATCAGACAGAGCTACTCCCTCCCCATGCATCAACAACCAATCAGACAGAGCTACTCCCTCCCCATGCATCAACAACCAATCAGACAGAGCTACTCCCTCCCCATGCATCAACAACCAATCAGACAGAGCTACTCACTCCCCATGCATCAACAACCAATCAGACAGAGCTACTCCCTCCCCATGCATCAACAACCAATCAGACAGAGCTACTCCTCCCCATGCATCAACAACCAATCAGACAGAGCTACTCCCTCCCCATGCATCAACAACCAATCAGACAGAGCTACTCACTCCCCATGCATCAACAACCAATCAGACAGAGCTACTCCCTCCCCATGCATCAACAACCAATCAGACAGAGCTACTCCCTCCCCATGCATCAACAACCAATCAGACAGAGCTACTCCTCCCCATGCATCAACAACCAATCAGACAGAGCTACTCCTCCCCATGCATCAACAACCAATCAGACAGAGCTACTCCCTCCCCATGCATCAACAACCAATCAGACAGAGCTACTCCCTCCCCATGCATCAACAACCAATCAGACAGAGCTACTCCCTCCCCATGCATCAACAACCAATCAGACAGAGCTACTCCCTCCCCATGCATCAACAACCAATCAGACAGAGCTACTCCCTCCCCATGCATCAACAACCAATCAGACAGAGCTACTCCTCCCCATGCATCAACAACCAATCAGACAGAGCTACTCCCTCCCCATGCATCAACAACCAATCAGACAGAGCTACTCCCTCCCCATGCATCAACAACCAATCAGACAGAGCTACTCCCTCCCCATGCATCAACAACCAATCAGACAGAGCTACTCCCTCCCCATGCATCAACAACCAATCAGACAGAGCTACTCCCTCCCCATGCATCAACAACCAATCAGACAGAGCTACTCCCTCCCCATGCATCAACAACCAATCAGACAGAGCTACTCCTCCCCATGCATCAACAACCAATCAGACAGAGCTACCCCATCCCAACCAATCCCCATGCATCAACAACCAATCAGACAGAGCTACTCCCTCCCCATGCATCAACAACCAATCAGACAGAGCTACTCCTCCCCATGCATCAACAACCAATCAGACAGAGCTACTCCCTCCCCATGCATCAACAACCAATCAGACAGAGCTACTCCCTCCCCATGCATCAACAACCAATCAGACAGAGCTACTCCCTCCCCATGCATCAACAACCAATCAGACAGAGCTACTCCCTCCCCATGCATCAACAACCAATCAGACAGAGCTACTCTCTCCCCATGCATCAACAACCAATCAGACAGAGCTACTCCTCCCCATGCATCAACAACCAATCAGACAGAGCTACTCCCTCCCCATGCGTAAACAACCAATCAGACAGAGCTACTCCCTCCCATGCATCAACAACCAATCAGACAGAGCTACTCCAACAACCAATCAGACAGAGCTACTCCTCCCCATGCATCAACAACCAATCAGACAGAGCTACTCCCTCCCCATGCATCAACAACCAATCAGACAGAGCTACTCCTCCCCCATGCATCAACAACCAATCAGACAGAGCTACTCCCTCCCCATGCATCAACAACCAATCAGACAGAGCTACTCCCTCCCCATGCATCAACAACCAATCAGACAGAGCTACTCCCTCCCCATGCATCAACAACCAATCAGACAGAGCTACTCCCTCCCCATGCATCAACAACCAATCAGACAGAGCTACTCCCTCCCCATGCATCAACAACCAATCAGACAGAGCTACTCCTCCCCATGCATCAACAACCAATCAGACAGAGCTACTCACTCCCCATGCATCAACAACCAATCAGACAGAGCTACTCCCTCCCCATGCATCAACAACCAATCAGACAGAGCTACTCCCTCCCCATGCATCAACAACCAATCAGACAGAGCTACTCCCTCCCCATGCATCAACAACCAATCAGACAGAGCTACTCACTCCCATGCGTCAACAACCAATCAGACAGAGCTACTCCTCCCCATGCATCAACAACCAATCAGACAGAGCTACTCCTCCCCATGCATCAACAACCAATCAGACAGAGCTACTCCCTCCCCATGCATCAACAACCAATCAGACAGAGCTACTCACTCCCCATGCATCAACAACCAATCAGACAGAGCTACTCACTCCCCATGCATCAACAACCAATCAGACAGAGCTACTCCCTCCCCATGCATCAACAACCAATCAGACAGAGCTACTCCCTCCCCATGCATCAACAACCAATCAGACAGAGCTACTCACTCCCCATGCATCAACAACCAATCAGACAGAGCTACTCCCTCCCCCTGCATCAACAACCAATCAGACAGAGCTACTCCCTCCCCATGCATCAACAACCAATCAGACAGAGCTACTCCCCTCCCCATGCATCAACAACCAATCAGACAGAGCTACTCACTCCCCATGCATCAACAACCAATCAGACAGAGCTACTCCCTCCCCATGCATCAACAACCAATCAGACAGAGCTACTCCTCCCCATGCATCAACAACCAATCAGACAGAGCTACTCCCTCCCCATGCATCAACAACCAATCAGACAGAGCTACTCCTCCCCATGCATCAACAACCAATCAGACAGAGCTACTCCTCCCCATGCATCAACAACCAATCAGACAGAGCTACTCCTCCCCATGCATCAACAACCAATCAGACAGAGCTACTCCCTCCCCAATGCAGAGCTAAACAACCAATCAGACAGAGCTACTCCCTCCCCATGCATCAACAACCAATCAGACAGAGCTACTCCCTCCCCATGCATCAACAACCAATCAGACAGAGCTACTCCCTCCCCATGCATCAACAACCAATCAGACAGAGCTACTCCCTCCCCATGCATCAACAACCAATCAGACAGAGCTACTCCCTCCCCATGCATCAACAACCAATCAGACAGAGCTACTCCCTCCCCATGCATCAACAACCAATCAGACAGAGCTACTCCCTCCCCATGCATCAACAACCAATCAGACAGAGCTACTCCTCCCCATGCATCAACAACCAATCAGACAGAGCTACTCCCTCCCCATGCATCAACAACCAATCAGACAGAGCTACTCCTCCCCATGCATCAACAACCAATCAGACAGAGCTACTCCTCCCCATGCATCAACAACCAATCAGACAGAGCTACTCCTCCCCATGCATCAACAACCAATCAGACAGAGCTACTCCCTCCCCATGCATCAACAACCAATCAGACAGAGCTACTCCCTCCCCATGCATCAACAACCAATCAGACAGAGCTACTCCCTCCCCATGCATCAACAACCAATCAGACAGAGCTACTCCTCCCCATGCATCAACAACCAATCAGACAGAGCTACTCCCTCCCCATGCATCAACAACCAATCAGACAGAGCTACTCCCTCCCCATGAATCAACAACCAATCAGACAGAGCTACTCCCTCCCCATGCATCAACAACCAATCAGACAGAGCTACTCACTCCCCATGCATCAACAACCAATCAGACAGAGCTACTCCCTCCCCATGCATCAACAACCAATCAGACAGAGCTACTCCTCCCCATGCATCAACAACCAATCAGACAGAGCTACTCCCTCCCCATGCATCAACAACCAATCAGACAGAGCTACTCCCTCCCCATGCATCAACAACCAATCAGACAGAGCTACTCCCTCCCCATGCATCAACAACCAATCAGACAGAGCTACTCCCTCCCCATGCATCAACAACCAATCAGACAGAGCTACTCCTCCCCATGCATCAACAACCAATCAGACAGAGCTACTCCCTCCCCATGCATCAACAACCAATCAGACAGAGCTACTCCCTCCCCATGCATCAACAACCAATCAGACAGAGCTACTCCTCCCCATGCATCAACAACCAATCAGACAGAGCTACTCCCTCCCCATGCATCAACAACCAATCAGACAGAGCTACTCCCTCCCCATGCATCAACAACCAATCAGACAGAGCTACTCCCTCCCCATGCATCAACAACCAATCAGACAGAGCTACTCCCTCCCCATGCTCCCCATGACAGAGCTAAACAACCAATCAGACAGAGCTACTCCCTCCCATGCATCAACAACCAATCAGACAGAGCTACTCCCTCCCCATGCATCAACAACCAATCAGACAGAGCTACTCCCTCCCCATGCATCAACAACCAATCAGACAGAGCTACTCCCTCCCCATGCATCAACAACCAATCAGACAGAGCTACTCCCTCCCCCTGCATCAACAACCAATCAGACAGAGCTACTCCCTCCCCATGCATCAACAACCAATCAGACAGAGCTACTCCTCCCCATGCATCAACAACCAATCAGACAGAGCTACTCCCTCCCCCATGCATCAACAACCAATCAGACAGAGCTACTCCCTCCCCATGCATCAACAACCAATCAGACAGAGCTACTCCCTCCCCATGCATCAACAACCAATCAGACAGAGCTACTCCTCCCCATGCATCAACAACCAATCAGACAGAGCTACTCCCTCCCCATGCATCAACAACCAATCAGACAGAGCTACTCCTCCCCATGCATCAACAACCAATCAGACAGAGCTACTCCCTCCCCATGCATCAACAACCAATCAGACAGAGCTACTCCCCATCCAACCAATCAGACAGAGCTATCAACAACCAATCAGACAGAGCTACTCCCTCCCCATGCATCAACAACCAATCAGACAGAGCTACTCCTCCCCATGCATCAACAACCAATCAGACAGAGCTACTCCCTCCCCATGCATCAACAACCAATCAGACAGAGCTACTCCCTCCCCATGCATCAACAACCAATCAGACAGAGCTACTCCCTCCCCATGCATCAACAACCAATCAGACAGAGCTACTCCCTCCCCATGCATCAACAACCAATCAGACAGAGCTACTCCCTCCCCATGCATCAACAACCAATCAGACAGAGCTACTCCCTCCCCATGCATCAACAACCAATCAGACAGAGCTACTCCCTCCCCATGCATCAACAACCAATCAGACAGAGCTACTCCCTCCCCATGCATCAACAACCAATCAGACAGAGCTACTCCCTCCCCATGCATCAACAACCAATCAGACAGAGAGCTACTCCCTCCCCATGCATCAACAACCAATCAGACAGAGCTACTCCCTCCCCATGCATCAACAACCAATCAGACAGAGCTACTCCCTCCCCATGCATCAACAACCAATCAGACAGAGCTACTCCTCCCCATGCATCAACAACCAATCAGACAGAGCTACTCCTCCCCATGCATCAACAACCAATCAGACAGAGCTACATGCATCAACAACCAATCAGACAGAGCTACTCCTCCCCATGCATCAACAACCAATCAGACAGAGCTACTCCCTCCCCATGCATCAACAACCAATCAGACAGAGCTACTCCTCCCCATGCATCAACAACCAATCAGACAGAGCAACTCCCTCCCCATGCATCAACAACCAATCAGACAGAGCTACTCCCTCCCCATGCATCAACAACCAATCAGACAGAGCTACTCCCTCCTCATGCATCAACAACCAATCAGACAGAGCTACTCCCTCCCCATGCATCAACAACCAATCAGACAGAGCTACTCCCTCCCCATGCATCAACAACCAATCAGACAGAGCTACTCCTCCCCATGCATCAACAACCAATCAGACAGAGCTACTCCCTCCCCATGCATCAACAACCAATCAGACAGAGCTACTCCCTCCCCATGCATCAACAACCAATCAGACAGAGCTACTCCCTCCCCATGCATCAACAACCAATCAGACAGAGCTACTCCTCCCCATGCATCAACAACCAATCAGACAGAGCTACTCCCTCCCCATGCACTCAACAACCAATCAACAACCAATCAGACAGAGCTACTCCCTCCCCATGCATCAACAACCAATCAGACAGAGCTACTCCCTCCCCCTGCATCAACAACCAATCAGACAGAGCTACTCCCCATGCATCAACAACCAATCCCCATGCATCAACAACCAATCAGACAGAGCTACTCTCTCCCCATGCATCAACAACCAATCAGACAGAGCTACTCCCTCCCCATGCATCAACAACCAATCAGACAGAGCTACTCCTCCCCATGCATCAACAACCAATCAGACAGAGCTACTCCCTCCCCATGCATCAACAACCAATCAGACAGAGCTACTCCCTCCCCATGCATCAACAACCAATCAGACAGAGCTACTCCCTCCCATGCATCAACAACCAATCAGACAGAGCTACTCCCTCCCCATGCATCAACAACCAATCAGACAGAGCTACTCACTCCCCATGCATCAACAACCAATCAGACAGAGCTACTCCCTCCCCATGCATCAACAACCAATCAGACAGAGCTACTCCCTCCCCATGCATAAACAACCAATCAGACAGAGCTACTCCTCCCCATGCATCAACAACCAATCAGACAGAGCTACTCCCTCCCCATGCATCAACAACCAATCAGACAGAGCTACTCCCTCCCCATGCATCAACAACCAATCAGACAGAGCTACTCCCTCCCCATGCATCAACAACCAATCAGACAGAGCTACTCCCTCCCCATGCATCAACAACCAATCAGACAGAGCTACTCCCTCCCCATGCATCAACAACCAATCAGACAGAGCTACTCCCTCCCCATGCATCAACAACCAATCAGACAGAGCTACTCCCTCCCCATGCATCAACAACCAATCAGACAGAGCTACTCCCTCCCCATGCATCAACAACCAATCAGACAGAGCTACTCCCTCCCCATGCATCAACAACCAATCAGACAGAGCTACTCAGAGCTCCCCATGCATCAACAACCAATCAGACAGAGCTACTCCCTCCCCATGCATCAACAACCAATCAGACAGAGCTACTCCTCCCATGCATCAACAACCAATCAGACAGAGCTACTCCCTCCCCATGCATCAACAACCAATCAGACAGAGCTACTCCCTCCCCATGCATCAACAACCAATCAGACAGAGCTACTCCTCCCATGCATCAACAACCAATCAGACAGAGCTACTCCCTCCCCATGCATCAACAACCAATCAGACAGAGCTACTCCCTCCCCATGCATCAACAACCAATCAGACAGAGCTACTCCTCCCCATGCATCAACAACCAATCAGACAGAGCTACTCCTCCCCATGCATCAACAACCAATCAGACAGAGCTACTCCCTCCCCATGCATCAACAACCAATCAGACAGAGCTACTCCCTCCCCCCATGCATCAACAACCAATCAGACAGAGCTACTCCTCCTCCCCATGCATCAACAACCAATCAGACAGAGCTACTCCCTCCCCATGCATCAACAACCAATCAGACAGAGCTACTCACTCCCCATGCATCAACAACCAATCAGACAGAGCTACTCCTCCCCATGCATCAACAACCAATCAGACAGAGCTACTCCCTCCCCATGCATCAACAACCAATCAGACAGAGCTACTCCCTCCCCATGCATCAACAACCAATCAGACAGAGCTACTCACTCCCCATGCATCAACAACCAATCAGACAGAGCTACTCCTCCCCATGCATCAACAACCAATCAGACAGAGCTACTCCCTCCCCATGCATCAACAACCAATCAGACAGAGCTACAGATGCATCAACAACCAATCAGACAGAGCTCCCCATGCATCAACAACCAATCAGACAGAGCTACTCCTCCCCATGCATCAACAACCAATCAGACAGAGCTACTCCCTCCCCATGCATCAACAACCAATCAGACAGAGCTACTCCTCCCCATGCATCAACAACCAATCAGACAGAGCTACTCCCTCCCCATGCATCAACAACCAATCAGACAGAGCTACTCCCTCCCCATGCATCAGCTACAACCAATCAGACAGAGCTACTCCCTCCCCATGCATCAACAACCAATCAGACAGAGCTACTCCCTCCCCATGCATCAACAACCAATCAGACAGAGCTACTCCCTCCCCATGCATCAACAACCAATCAGACAGAGCTACTCCTCCCCATGCATCAACAACCAATCAGACAGAGCTACTCCCTCCCCATGCATCAACAACCAATCAGACAGAGCTACTCCTCCCCATGCATCAACAACCAATCAGACAGAGCTACTCCCTCCCCATGCATCAACAACCAATCAGACAGAGCTACTCCCTCCCCATGCATCAACAACCAATCAGACAGAGCTACTCCCTCCCCATGCATCAACAACCAATCAGACAGAGCTACTCCCTCCCATGCATCAACAACCAATCAGACAGAGCTACTCCCTCCCCATGCATCAACAACCAATCAGACAGAGCTACTCCTCCCCATGCATCAACAACCAATCAGACAGAGCTACTCCTCCCCATGCATCAACAACCAATCAGACAGAGCTACTCCCTCCCCATGCATCAACAACAACCAATCAGACAGAGCTACTCCCTCCCCATGCATCAACAACCAATCAGACAGAGCTACTCCCTCCCCATGCATCAACAACCAATCAGACAGAGCTACTCCCTCCCCATGCATCAACAACCAATCAGACAGAGCTACTCCCTCCCCATGCATCAACAACCAATCAGACAGAGCTACTCCCTCCCCATGCATCAACAACCAATCAGACAGAGCTACTCCCCCATGCTCCCCATGCATCAACAACCAATCAGACAGAGCTACTCCCTCCCCATGCATCAACAACCAATCAGACAGAGCTACTCCCTCCCCATGCATCAACAACCAATCAGACAGAGCTACTCCCTCCCCATGCATCAACAACCAATCAGACAGAGCTACTCCCTCCCCATGCATCAACAACCAATCAGACAGAGCTACTCCCTCCCCATGCATCAACAACCAATCAGACAGAGCTACTCCCTCCCCATGCATCAACAACCAATCAGACAGAGCTACTCCTCCCATGCATCAACAACCAATCAGACAGAGCTACTCCCTCCCCATGCATCAACAACCAATCAGACAGAGCTACTCCTCCCCATGCATCAACAACCAATCAGACAGAGCTACTCCTCCCCCCCATGCATCAACAACCAATCAGACAGAGCTACTCCCTCCCCATGCATCAACAACCAATCAGACAGAGCTACTCCCTCCCCATGCATCAACAACCAATCAGACAGAGCTACTCCCTCCCCATGCATCAACAACCAATCAGACAGAGCTACTCCCTCCCCATGCATCAACAACCAATCAGACAGAGCTACTCCTCCCCATGCATCAACAACCAATCAGACAGAGCAACTCCCTCCCCATGCATCAACAACCAATCAGACAGAGCTACTCACTCCCCATGCATCAACAACCAATCAGAATCAGAGCTACTCACTCCCCATGCATCAACAACCAATCAGACAGAGCTACTCACTCCCCATGCATCAACAACCAATCAGACAGAGCTACTCACTCCCCATGCATCAACAACCAATCAGACAGAGCATCAACAACCAATCAGACAGAGCTACTCCCTCCCCATGCATCAACAACCAATCAGACAGAGCTACTCCCTCCCCATGCATCAACAACCAATCAGACAGAGCTACTCCCTCCCCATGCATCAACAACCAATCAGACAGAGCAACTCCCCTCCCCATGCATCAACAACCAATCAGACAGAGCTACTCCCTCCCCATGCATCAACAACCAATCAGACAGAGCTACTCCCTCCCCATGCATCAACAACCAATCAGACAGAGCTACTCCCTCCCCAATGTGCCAACATTCTGACGCATCAATAATCACTTCTGACACCTGAGATGAGATATTATCGGGAACCCCTCTGTACGAATGTTTCACCTGTGGAGATCCCAGAACACAGATGTTGGCATGTCTCTCTCACTGTCACAAACAGCGTATAGTATCATATTTATAATGTCTTATGGGAAGGTGTGTCTAGATGTATCTATGCAGTAGGACTCTATGCAGTAGGACTCTATGCAGTAGGACTCTATGCAGTAGGACTCTATGCAGTAGGACTCTATGCAGTAAGACTCTATGCAGTAGGACTCTATGCAGTAAGAGTCTATGCAGTAAGACTCTATGCAGTAGGACTCTATGCAGTAAGACTCTATGCAGTAGGAATCTATGCAGTAAGACTCTATGCAGTAAGACTCTATGCAGTAAGACTCTATGCAGTAGGACTCTATGCAGTAGGACTCTATGCAGTAAGACTCTATGCAGTAGGACTCTATGCAGTAAGACTCTATGCAGTAGGACTCTATGCAGTAGGACTCTATGCAGTAGGACTCTATGCAGTAGGACTCTATGCAGTAAGACTCTATGCAGTAGGACTCTATGCAGTAGGACTCTATGCAGTAAGACTCTATGCAGTAAGACTCTATGCAGTAGGACTCTATGCAGTAGGAATCTATGCAGTAAGACTCTATGCAGTAGGACTCTATGCAGTAAGACTCTATGCAGTAAGACTCTATGCAGTAAGACTATATGCAGTAGGACTCTATGCAGTAGGACTCTATGCAGTAAGACTCTATGCAGTAAGACTCTATGCAGTAGGACTCTATGCAGTAGGACTCTATGCAGTAAGACTCTAAGCAGTAGGACTCTATGCAGTAGGACTCTATGCAGTAAGACTCTATGCAGTAAGACTCTATGCAGTAGGACTCTATGCAGTAAGACTCTATGCAGTAAGACTCTATGCAGTAAGACTCTATGCAGTCAGATCCTGACTGTGCTGCTGATTGTATATTGCAGGATCATCTGACTAATATTCATATCTCTTATCTTCCCACTGCAGCTCTAATCATCCACGAAGGACCTTCAGTGTTCCGTATCTTTAACCGGTGGCAGGCTGTCAACCAGCAGTGGAAGGTTCTCAACTACGACAAGACCACTGACAGTGAGAACCTGAAGACAGTAGCCACAGTGCGGACTCTCTCTCAGCCTCAGTCTAGCCAGAGAAACCAGCCTGGGACGGGATTAGGACCCTCCTCTGCCACCTCCCCTCTCGCTGCTGCCACCACAGCACCGGATTTAGCTACAGCATCACCAGCCACAGGGATTGGGCTGGTCACACAGGGTTCCAGTGAGCAGGCCATGGGGACAGCTGGACCAGACCAACACTGTGCTGCCTACAATATCCTCCACCTTCTCAGCCACCTGAGGCAGCCAGAGGCCCACGGCTACCCCAGCCACAGCACCCGGGAGCTGGTCATGAGAGTCACTACAGTCTGAGGCTCTGACTGAGGCCTTGTCAAGGAGAGATTTGACATTGAAATAGAAGGACTTGGTCTAAAATGAACCAACAATGTTTAAAATGCACCGTTGATGACCTTAAAGACAGTGTGTGTGATTTCCCCTGTGTGGTAAAACTCATTCTGATTGGCTGAGCTCCCCGGTGGGTGGGCCTATGCCCTCCCTGACCCACCCATTGCCGAGCCCCTGCCCAGTCATGTGAAATCCATAGATTAGGGACTAAAACATTTATTTCAATTGACTGATTTCCTGATATGAAGTGTAACTCAGTAAACTCTTTGAAATTGTTGCATGTTAGCTTTCCTATTTTTGTTCAGTTTATTAGACTGGAGTGGATGATGTTACGTTCCCCAGTTTATGTGTTGTAGTTTGTGTATTTGCATGTGTTTATTTCAGGAAATGGCTTCCTGAAATCCCTCAAGCAGCTGATTGGTCGACTCCAGGGCTAATTGGAGAGCTGACCCCGCCCCCTCGTCAAGACGCAGCTGTCTCCAATTACACATTCAATCTGAAGCTATATAAAAGCGAGTGTTCTGTTCAGGAGGTTCATTGCAGGGAGGTCATTGCAGGGAGGTCATTGCAGAGAGGTCATTGCAGAGAGGTCATTGCAGAGAGGTCATTGCAGAGAGGTCATTGCAGAGAGGTCATTGCAGAGAGATTGAATGTGATAGAGAATCATTGCTGAGAGAGGAGGCTGATGGCTGTGGATAATTTACTATGTTAGTTGTTGGTAGCGTTGTAGAGTAGACTTGGTATGTTCTGTGAGTTTGTTGCTCAGATAGAGCTTATTTGATGTCCTTTGTTTCTTAGTTTGTTTGAGAAATTATTTGTTCTCCTGTTTCATTTGTTCCCAGGGGGGAAGGGGAAGGCACCTAGGGAGTGCTTAGGCAAGAGGCCCGCGGGCATACATATACCCGTAGCATATTCACTGTCTAGGCACAATAGGTAAGACCTGGGCGGACCACCCACTGTATTTTGGTTAGGGCACCAGGTGGTGCTAAATTAGGTAAGTAGTGGGTAGGCAGGTAAGATAGGAGAGGGGGGGGGCTTTGAGATTTACTTTCTTTGCTTTGGTTCCGTCCAGCCCCTTTTCCCCATATTACCGTGTAAAGGAATAAAGTCCTTGTAAACGGTACCACATTCTGCCTGTTGTCATTCTTACTTGCACCTACAGTCCATACCTTTTTCACTTCACGGAGAGTTTAGTTGTAGCAGGGTGTTGCGTTCCCTCTTCATAGAGGCGTAACAGATGAACAAGTGTAGGTAGTCTACAATAGACTACAGGAGACTCTACAGGAGTCTAATTGTACTCACTAGAAAACAATAATGCAATGTGCATTGTATTGTGGTGCTGTAGGTGTTCGAATCAGTGCGACCTGCACATTCATTAATTCAAAACCTATTTTTAAGAGGCTAAAATCATGATTTGGTCAAACAGTAAAGTACATTATCCTCATATAGTGAAAACGTCTGCCTGCCTGCCCCTGTACCTGTTTTGCTTTCTGTGTCAAGTGAGTCACTCACTTTCTCTCCTTTCCTGGGGTGGAAAAATGCTGGAGATAGTGATCTGAGTTTACACTCAGTTGGTGAATCAGCCTATGACATTAGAGCACATAAAGATGAAGCCAAATTCATCTCTGTTGAACAAAAAAAAAAACATCTGAACATTCGGGAGCCCAAATGTAACAATAACATAACAACCATCATGACAATCACTGGATTAGAATGCACATTTTCTACATTCAAATATGTTTCATCACAACGTGAGAAGATGAAGCAACGTATTTCTCCAGGAACATCTCAGTAGTCGATTACACATTTTAATAAATCACTTAATGACTTCATGAAATGTCTTAAATTGCGTGATACCTCAAAAACAAATAACTTGGGCCAAATCATAGGCTGGTGCCCCTAACAAAAACTTAATGGGGAAAATTTTAGTCTGGAGCTACAAGGGGAATGTCCTCTTAGTCTGGAGCTACAAGGGGAATGTCCTCCATGTTAGTCTGGAGTTACAAGGGGAATGTCCTCTATGTTAGTCTGGAGTTACAAGGTGAATGTCCTCCATGTTAGTCTGGAGTTACAAGGGGAATGTCCTCCATGTTAGTCTGGAGTTACAAGGCGAATGTCCTCTTAGTCTGGAGCTACAAGGGGAATGTCCTCCATGTTAGTCTGGAGTTACAAGGGGAATGTCCTCCATGTTAGTCTGGAGTTACAAGGGGAATGTCCTCCATGTTAGTCTGGAGATACAAGGGGAATGTCATCTTAGTCTGGAGTTACAAGGGGAATGTCCTCTTAGTCTGGAGTTACAAGGGGAATGTCCTCCATGTTAGTCTGGAGTTACAAGGGGAATGTCCTCTTAGTCTGGAGCTACAAGGGGAATGTCCTCTTAGTCTGGAGCTACAAGGGGAATGTCCTCTTAGTCTGGAGCTACAAGGGGAATGTCCTCCATGTTAGTCTGGAGCTACAAGGGGAATGTCCTCTTAGTCTGGAGCTACAAGGGGAATGTCCTCTTAGTCTGGAGCTACAAGGGGAATGTCCTCTTAGTCTGGAGCTACAAGGGGAATGTCCTCCATGTTAGTCTGGAGTTACAAGGCAAATGTCCTCTTAGTCTGGAGCTACAAGGTGAATGTCCTCCATGTTAGTCTGGAGTTACAAGGGGAATGTCCTCCATGTTAGTCTGGAGTTACAAGGGGAATGTCCTCTTAGTCTGGAGTTACAAGGGGAATGTCCTCTTAGTCTGGAGTTACAAGGGGAATGTCCTCTTAGTCTGGAGTTACAAGGGGAATGTCCTCTTAGTCTGGAGCTACAAGGGGAATGTCCTCTTAGTCTGGAGCTACAAGGTGAATGTCCTCCATGTTAGTCTGGAGTTACAAGGAGAATGTCCTCCATGTTAGTCTGGAGTTACAAGGGGAATGTCCTCTTAGTCTGGAGTTACAAGGGGAATGTCCTCTTAGTCTGGAGTTACAAGGGGAATGTCCTCTTAGTCTGGAGTTACAAGGGAATGACCTTCATGTTAGTCTGGAGTTACAAGGGGAATGTGCTTCATGTTAGTCTGGAGTTACAAGGGGAATGTCCTCCATGTTAGTTTGGAGTTACAAGGGGAATGTCCTCCATGTTAGTCTGGAGTTACAAGGGGAATGTCCTCTTAGTCTGGAGCTACAAGGGGAATGTCCTCCATGTTAGTCTGGAGTTACAAGGGGAATGTCCTCTTAGTCTGGAGTTACAAGGGGAATGTCCTCTTAGTCTGGAGTTACAAGGGGAATGTCCTCCATGTTAGTCTGGAGTTACAAGGGAATGTCCTTCATGTTAGTCTGGAGTTACAAGGGGAATGTGCTTCATGTTAGTCTGGAGTTACAAGGGGAATGTGCTTCATGTTAGTCTGGAGTTACAAGTTCAATGTCCTCTTAGTCTGGAGCTACAAGGTGAATGTCCTCCATGTTAGTCTGGAGTTACAAGGGGAATGTCCTCCATGTTAGTCTGGAGTTACAAGGGGAATGTCCTCTTAGTCTGGAGTTACAAGGGGAATGTCCTCTTAGTCTGGAGTTACAAGGGGAATGTCCTCCATGTTAGTCTGGAGTTACAAGGGAATGTCCTTCATGTTAGTCTGGAGTTACAAGGGAATGTGCTTCATGTTAGTCTGGAGTTACAAGGGGAATGTGCTTCATGTTAGTCTGGAGTTACAAGGGGAATGTCCTCCATGTTAGTCTGGAGTTACAAGGGGAATGTCCTCCATGTTAGTCTGGAGTTACAAGGGGAATGTCCTCTTAGTCTGGAGCTACAAGGGGAATGTCCTCCATGTTAGTCTGGAGTTACAAGGGAATGTCCTCTGTAGTCTGGAGCTACAAGGTGAATGTCCTCCATGTTAGTCTGGAGTTACAAGGGGAATGTCCTCCATGTTAGTCTGGAGTTACAAGGGGAATGTCCTCTTAGTCTGGAGTTACAAGGGGAATGTCCTCTTAGTCTGGAGTTACAAGGGGAATGTCCTCCATGTTAGTCTGGAGTTACAAGGGAATGTCCTTCATGTTAGTCTGGAGTTACAAGGGGAATGTGCTTCATGTTAGTCTGGAGTTACAAGGGGAATGTCCTCCATGTTAGTCTGGAGTTACAAGGGGAATGTCCTCCATGTTAGTCTGGAGTTACAAGGGGAATGTCCTCTTAGTCTGGAGCTACAAGGGGAATGTCCTCCATGTTAGTCTGGAGTTACAAGGTGAATGTCCTCTTACTCTGGAGCTACAAGGTGAATGTCCTCCATGTTAGTCTGGAGTTACAAGGGGAATGTCCTCCATGTTAGTCTGGAGTTACAAGGGGAATGTCCTCTTAGTCTGGAGCTACAAGGGGAATGTCCTCTTAGTCTGGAGCTACAAGGGGAATGTCCTCTTAGTCTGGAGCTACAAGGGGAATGTCCTCTTAGTCTGGAGCTACAAGGGGAATGTCCTCTTAGTCTGGGGCTACAAGGGGAATGTCCTCTTAGTCTGGAGCTACAAGGGGAATGTCCTGCATGTTAGTCTGGAGTTACAAGGCAAATGTCCTCTTAGTCTGGAGCTACAAGGTGAATGTCCTCCATGTTAGTCTGGAGTTACAAGGGGAATGTCCTCCATGTTCTGGAGTTAGTTACAAGGGAATGTCCTCTTAGTCTGGAGTTACAAGGGGAATGTCCTGGAGTTACAAGGGGAATTAGTCTGGAGTTACAAGGGGAATGTCCTCTTAGTCTGGAGCTACAAGGGGAATGTCCTCTTAGTCTGGAGCTACAAGGTGAATGTCCTCCATGTTAGTCTGGAGTTACAAGGAGAATGTCCTCCATGTTAGTCTGGAGTTACAAGGGGAATGTCCTCTTTAGTCTGGAGTTACAAGGGGAATGTCCTCTTAGTCTGGAGTTACAAGGGGAATGTCCTCTTAGTCTGGAGTTACAAGGGAATGTCCTCCATGTTAGTCTGGAGTTACAAGGGGAATGTCCTCCATGTTAGTCTGGAGTTACAAGGGAATGTGCTTCATGTTAGTCTGGAGTTACAAGGGGAATGCCCTCCATGTTAGTTTGGAGTTACAAGGGGAATGTCCTACAGGTGAATGTCCATGTTAGTCTGGAGTTACAAGGGGAATGTCCATCTTAGTCTGGAGTTACAAGGGGAATGTCCTCTGGAGTTACATGTTAGTCTGGAGTTACAAGTTCAATGTCCTCTTAGTCTGGAGCTACAAGGTGAATGTCCTCCATGTTAGTCTGGAGTTACAAGGGGAATGTCCTCCATGTTAGTCTGGAGTTACAAGGGGTCCTCTTAGTCTGGAATGTCCTCTTAGTCTGGAGTTACTGGAGTTACAGGGAATGTCCTCTTAGTCTGGAGTTACAAGGGGAATGTGCTCATGTCTGGAGTTACAAGGGAATGTCTCCATAGTCTGGAGTTACAAGGGAATGTCCTCCATGTTAGTCTGGAGTTACAAGGGAATGTGCCATGTTAGTCTGGAGTTACAAGGGAATGTGCTTCATGTTAGTCTGGAGTTACAAGGGGAATGTCCTGGAGTTACCATGTTAGTCTGGAGTTACAAGGGAATGTCCTCCATGTTAGTCTGGAGTTACAAGGGGAATGTCCTCTTAGTCTGGAGCTACAAGGGAATGTCCTCCATGTTAGTCTGGAGTTACAAGGGGAATGTCCTCCATGTTAGTCTGGAGTTACAAGGGGAATGTCCTCTTAGTCTGGAGTTACAAGGGGAATGTCCTCTTAGTCTGGAGTTACAAGGGGAATGGCCTCTTAGTCTGGAGCTACAAGGAGAATGTCCTCTTAGTATGGAGCTACAAGGTGAATGTCCTCCATGTTAGTCTGGAGTTACAAGGGGAATGTCCTCCATGTTAGTCTGGAGTTACAAGGGGAATGTCCTCTTAGTCTGGAATGTCCTCTTAGTCTGGAGTTACAAGGGGAATGTCCTCTTAGTCTGGAGTTACAAGGGAATGTCCTCCATGTTAGTCTGGAGTTACAAGGGAATGTCCTTCATGTTAGTCTGGAGTTACAAGGGGAATGTGTCTTCATGTTAGTCTGGAGTTAGCAAGGGGAATGTCCTCCATGTTAGTCTGGAGTTACAAGGGGAATGTCCTCCATGTTAGTCTGGAGTTACAAGGGGAATGTCCTCTTAGTCTGGAGCTACAAGGTGAATGTCCTCCATGTTAGTCTGGAGTTACAAGGGGAATGTCCTCCATGTTAGTCTGGAGTTACAAGGGGAATGTCCTCTTAGTCTGGAGTTACAAGGGGAATGTCCTCTGAGTCTGGAGTTACAAGGGGAATGTCCTCTGAGTCTGGAGTTACAAGGGGAATGTCCTCTTAGTCTGGAGTTACAAGGGGAATGTCCTCTTAGTCTGGAGCTACAAGGTGAATGTCCTCCATGTTAGTCTGGAGTTACAAGGGGAATGTCCTCCATGTTAGTCTGGAGTTACAAGGGGAATGTCCTCTTAGTCTGGAGATACAAGGGGAATGTCCTCTTAGTCTGGAGTTACAAGGGGAATGTCCTCCATGTTAGTCTGGAGTTACAAGGGGAATGTCCTCCATGTTAGTCTGGAGTTACAAGGGGAATGTCCTCTTAGTCTGGAGTTACAAGGGGAATGTCCTCTCCTCTTAGTCTGGAGTTACAAGGGGGGAATGTCCTCTTAGTCTGGAGTTACAAGGGTTACAAGAATGTCCTCTTAGTCTGGAGCTACAAGGAGAATGTCCTCTTAGTCTGGAGTTACAAGGGGAATGTCCTCCATGTTAGTCTGGAGTTACAAGGGGAATGTCCTCCATGTTAGTCTGGAGTTACAAGGGGAATGTCCTCTTAGTCTGGAGTTACAAGGGGGAATGTCCTCTTAGTCTGGAGTTACAAGGGGAATGTCCTCCATGTTAGTCTGGAGTTACAAGGGGAATGTCTGGGGGAATGTTCCATGTTAGTCTGGAGTTACAAGGGGAATGTCCTCTTCTGGAGCTACAGTGTCTGGTCTGGAGTTACAAGGGGAATGTCCTCTGTTAGTCTGGAGTTACAAGGGGAATGTCCTCTGGAGTTACAAGGGTGTCTAGTCTGGAGTTACAAGGGAATGTCCTCTGTTAGTCTGGAGTTACAAGGGGAATGTCCCTCTTAGTCTGGAGTTACAAGGGAATGTCCTCTTAGTCTGGAGTTACAAGGAATGTCCCATAGTCTGGAGTTACAAGGGGAATGTCCAGGAGTTACAAGAATGTCCTCTTAGTCTGGAGCCAAGGGAATGTCCTCTAGTCTGGAGTTACAAGGGAATGTCCTCCATGTTAGTCTGGAGTTACAAGGGGAATGTCCTCCATGTTAGTCTGGAGTTACAAGGGGAATGTCCTCTTAGTCTGGAGTTACAAGGGGAATGTCCTCTTAGTCTGGAGTTACAAGGGAATGTCCTCCATGTTAGTCTGGAGTTACAAGGGGAATGTCCTTCTATGTCTAGGGAATGTCTCTTAGTCTGGGAGTTACAAGGGAATGTCCTCCATGTTAGTCTGGAGTTACAAGGGGAATGTCCTCCATGTTAGTCTGGGAGTTACAAGGGGAATGTCCTCCATGTTAGTCTGGTTACAAGGGGAATGTCCTCTTAGTCTGGAGCTACAAGGGAATGTCCTCCATGTTAGTCTGGAGTTACAAGGGAATGTCCTCCATGTTAGTCTGGAGTTACAAGGGGAATGTCCTCTTAGTCTGGAGTTACAAGGGGAATGTCCTCCATGTTAGTCTGGAGTTACAAGGGGAATGTCCTCCATGTTAGTCTGGAGTTACAAGGGGAATGTCCTCTTAGTCTGGAGTTACAAGGGAATGTCCATTTAGTCTGGAGCTACAAGGTGAATGTCCTCTGGGTTACATGGGGAATGTCTGGTTTTCTGTCTTACAAGGGGAATGTCCTCCATGTTAGTCTGGAGTTACAAGGGGAATGTCCTCCATGTTAGTCTGGAGTTACAAGGGGAATGTCCTCTTTAGTCTGGAGTTACAAGGGGAATGTCCTCCATGTTAGTCTGGAGTTACAAGGGGAATGTCCTCCATGTTAGTCTGGAGTTACAAGGGGAATGTCCTCCATGTTAGTCTGGAGTTACAAGGGGGAATGTCCTCCAAGTCTGGAGTCCTCTTAGTCTGGAGTTACAAGGGAATGTCCTCCATGTTAGTCTGGAGTTACAAGGGGAATGTCCTGTTAGTCTGGAGTTACAAGGGAATGTCCTCCATGTTAGTCTGGAGTTACAAGGGGAATGTCCTCCATGTTAGTCTGGAGTTACAAGGGGAATGTCCTCCATGTTAGTCTGGAGTTACAAGGGGAATGTCCTCCATGTAGTCTGGAGTTACAAGGGGAATGTCCTCCATGTTAGTCTGGAGTTACAAGGGGAATGTCCTCTTAGTCTGGAGTTACAAGGGGAATGTCCTCCATGTTAGTCTGGAGTTACAAGGGAATGTCCTCCATGTTAGTCTGGAGTTACAAGGGGAATGTCCTCCATGTTAGTCTGGAGTTACAAGGGGAATGTCCTCCATGTTAGTCTGGAGTTACAAGGGGAATGTCCTCTTAGTCTGGAGTTACATTTACATTTAGTCTGAGTTAGTTACAAGGGGAATGTCCTCCATGTTAGTCTGGAGTTACTAATGGGAATGTCCTCCATGTTAGTCTGGAGGGGAATGTCCTCCATGTTAGTCTGGAGTTACAAGGGAATGTCCTCCATGTTAGTCTGGAGTTACAAGGGGTCCTCTTAATGTCCTCTATGTTAGTCTGGAGTTAAGGGAAGGCCATGTTAGTCTGGAGTTACAAGGGGAATGTCCTCTTAGTCTGGAGTTACAAGGGGAATGTCCTCTGTTAGTCTGGAGCTTACAAGGGGAATGTCCTCTTAGTCTGGAGTTACAAGGGGAATGTCCTCCATGTTAGTCTGGAGTTACAAGGGGAATGTCCTCCATGTTAGTCTGGAGTTACAAGGGGAATGTCCTCCATGTTAGTCTGGAGTTACAAGGGAATGTCCTCTTAGTCTGGAGTTACAAGGGAATGTCCTCTTTAGTCTGGAGTTACAAGGGAATGTCCTCCATGTTAGTCTGGAGTTACAAGGAATGTCCTCTTGTCTGGAGTTACAAGGGGAATGTCCTCCATGTTAGTCTGGAGTTACAAGGGGAATGTCCTCTTAGTCTGGAGTTACAAGGGGAATGTCCTCTTAGTCTGGAGTTACAAGGGGAATGTCCTCCATGTTAGTCTGGGGAGTCCTCCATGTTAGTCTGGAGTTACAAGGGAATGTCCTCCATGTTAGTCTGGAGTTACAAGGGAATGTCCATCTTAGTCTGGAGTTACAAGGGGAATGTCCTCTGTAGTCTGGAGTTACAAGGGAATGTCCTCTGTTAGTCTGGAGTTACAAGGGTCCTTCATGTTAGTCTGGAGCTACAAGAATGTCCTTCATGTTAGTCTGGAGCTACAAGGGGAATGTCCTCCATGTTAGTCTGGAGTTACAAGGGAATGTCCTCCATGTTAGTCTGGAGTTACAAGGGAATGTCCTCTGTTAGTCTGGAGTTACAAGGGGGAATGTCTGGTTAGTCTGGAGTTACAAGGGGGAATGTCCTCTTTAGTCTGGAGTTACAAGGGGAATGTCCTCCAGTTACAAGGGGAATGTCCTCCATGTTAGTCTGGAGTTACAAGGGGAATGTCCTCTTTAGTCTGGAGTTAGTCAGGGGAATGTCCTCCTCTTCTGGAGCTACAAGGGGAATCTCTCCCTCTTCTGGGATCTCACAAGTCTCCTCCATGTCTCCTTACTCTCTCTCTGTCTGTCTCTGTCTCTCTCTCTCTCCCTCTGTCTGTCTCCGTCTCTCTCTCTCTCTCTCTCTCTCTGAGTCTCTGTCCTCAGTCTGGAGAAAAGGGAATGTCTCTCTCTCTCTCTCTGAACCTCTCTCTCTCCTCCTCTCTGTCTCTCTCTCTGTCTCTCTCTCTGTCTCTCTCTGTCTCTTTCTCTCTCTGTTAGTCTGGGAGTTACTCTCTGTCTCTCTTTCAGTTTGCTGAAAATAAACACAGTTGACAGTGAGAGGACATTTATTTAGGCTTATATGTCTCTCTCTCCTCTCTCTCTCTCTCTCTCTCTCTCTCTCTCTCTCTCTCACCGTCTCTCTCTCTCTGTGTCTCTGTCTCTGTCTCTGTCTCTTCTCTGTCTCTCTCTCTCTTTCACTCCTCTCTCTCTCTCTCTCTCTCTCTCTCTGTCTCTCTCTCTCTCTCTGTCTGCACAGCTCTCTCTCTCTCTGGGTCTAAGCTTCTCTTCCTTTCTATTTATTTATTTAAATATGAATATCACACAGTGGACATCTAAGTCTACAGGCCTATACATACAATGCCCTTATGCCCTCTGACAGCTGAACCGTGAGCTGGACAATTATTGTTTAATGGAAGTAGAAACCAATAAAGCAATATGCTATAAAGTTTTGAATATGTTCTGATGGCCTAATGGGTTATGCACCCAATGCATATAGATGACCGGTAAATTCATCAAAAGTCCAATGAATTCAAATCTTCCCGGGGCACTTGTCCGGCGCCACATTTTTTTAACAGAAACCCTGCTATTTAGGATATTTGTATTGTCAATAAATAAAAGTTATACTTTTATATAATAATATTAAGTTAGGTTTTAAGATCGAATCCCTGAGCTGACCCACTGTTCCTAGACCAGTTAACCCACTGTTCCTACTGTTCCTAGACCAGTTAACCCACTGTTCCTAGACCAGTTAACCCACTGTTCCTAGACCAGTTAACCCACTGTTCCTGGACCAGGTAACCCACTGTTCCTAGACCAGTTAACCCACTGTTCCTAGACCAGTTAACCCACTGTTCCTACTGTTCCTAGACCAGCTAACCCACTGTTCCTAGACCAGTTAACCCACTGTTCCTAGACCAGTTAACACACTGTTCCTAGACCAGTTAACCCACTGTTCCTAGACCAGTTAACCCACTGTTCCTAGACCAGTTAACCCACTGTTCCTAGACCAGTTAACCCACTGTTCCTAGACCAGTTAACCCACTGTTCCTAGACCAGTTAACCCAATGTTCCTAGACCACTTAACTCACTGTTCCTAGACCAGTTAACCCACTGTTCCTAGACCAGTTAACCCACTGTTCCTAGACCAGTTAACCCACTGTTCCTAGACCAGTTAACCCCATGTTCCTAGACCAGTTAACCCACTGTTCCTAGACCAGTTAACCCACTGTTCCTAGACCAGTTAACCCACTGTTCCTAGACCAGTTAACCCACTGTTCCTAGACCAGTTAACCCACTGTTCCTACTGTTCCTAGACCAGTTAACCCACTGGTCCTAGACCAGTTAACCCACTGTTCCTAGACCAGTTAACCCACTGTTCCTAGACCAGTTAACCCACTGTTCCTAGACCAGTTAACCCACTGTTCCTAGACCAGTTAACCCACTGTTCCTAGACCAGTTAACCCACTGTTCCTAGACCAGTTAACCCACTGTTCCTAGACCAGTTAACCCACTGTTCCTAGACCAGTTAACCCACTGTTCCTAGACCAGTTAACCCACTGTTCCTAGACCAGTTAACCCAATGTTCCTAGACCATTAACTCACTGTTCCTAGACCAGTTAACCCACTGTTCCTAGACCAGTTAACCCACTGTTCCTAGACCAGTTAACCCACTGTTCCTAGACCAGTTAACCCAATGTTCCTAGACCACTTAACTCACTGTTCCTAGACCAGTTAACCCACTGTTCCTAGACCAGTTAACCCACTGTTCCTAGACCAGTTAACCCACTGTTCCTAGACCAGTTAACCCACTGTTCCTAGACCAGTTAACCCACTGTTCCTAGACCAGTTAATCCAATGTTCCTAGACCAGTTAACTCACTGTTCCTAGACCAGTTAACCCACTGTTCCTAGACCAGTTAACCCACTGTTCCTAGGCCGTCATTGTAAATATTCTTGTTCCTAGTTAAATAAAGGTAAAATAAAAAAAATGTTTCACCTGTCTTGGAGTACCTGATGGTCAAGTGCCAACCTTTCTACCTCCTGAGGGAATTTCAGCTGCACCTTCGTCACTGGTGGTGCCTGTGTCTGGAGCCTGATCTTCCTGCATCTTCATCACTGTGTCTGTGGCCATAGTGACTATTACTATGAATTCAAAGTTGACGTCTGCAACCTTCTGTCCCTGCTCAAGTTATCCCGCCTCTCGCACATCCATAAAGGCTTCTCCGAATCCTGTGAAGCATGGGAGTGGGTTGATATCCTCGTCCTTCTCGCCAGCAGTGGTTTTGTGCAGCTCCACGGTCAGAAATGTCACCGTTCTTGGTGCAAAACAATGTCCTATCCCGGAGCTCGGTAAATTACATTACTAAACTGTTTCCTAATGTACTAGGTCAGAACATGGAAATCGTTCTATCGTAGTTCATATGGGTTTTAATGACATTATGAAGGGCAGCTCTGAACAGTTGAAACTGGATTGAGGAACACGATCTCCGACCGCGGTCCTCAGTTCTCTTCCCGGTGCTGGAAGGCATTCTGCACACTCATTGGGTCGTTGGCCAGCCTGTCTTCCGGGTTTCACCCCCAGTCTATCGGCCAGTCGGAACGAGCCACTCAGGACCTGGAGACGACTCTTCGCTGCCTCGTCTCCACCAGCAACCCGGATCCAGCAACTCCTGTGGGTGGAATATGCCCGCAACACCTCCCCTACTCAGCCACTCTCGCCTTTCGAGCATTCGATGGGTTATCAGCCACCGCTCTTCACTGACGAAGAGGTCAGCATAACCTCGGCCCAGATGTTTGTCCGCCGCTGTCGCCGTACCAGGTAGAGAGCCCGGTCTGCTCTTCTCAACACCACCTCCAATGACAGGTGCTTCTGTAGCTCAGTTGGTAGAGCATGGCGCTTGTAACGCAGGGTAGTGGGTTCGATCCCTGGGACCACCCATACGTAGAATGTATGCACACATGACTAAGTCGCTTTGGATAAAAGCGTCTGCTAAATGGCATATATTATTATATTTTATTATATTAGGTGGACCACCACCGGACCCCGGCTGTTACCGTCTTGCGCAGAGGGTATGGCTGTCCACTCGGGATCTGCCCCTCCTGGTGGAGTCCTGCAAATTTTCCCCCTGTTTTATCGGCGCTTTCCCCATCTCTGAGGTCCTTAGGCCTTCCTTCTCCCGTCTTCTGTTGCTCCCTCCGTATACATCCCACTTTTCATGTAGTATTAAGGATTAACCTCTGTCTACTCTTTCCAATGCCGTTACCCCGGTCAACCAGGTATGTGCCCAGGTAGGGGGGTACTGTCACACCCTGATCTCTTTCACCTGTCCTGTGCTTGTCTTCACCCCCTCCAGGTGTCGCCCATTTTCCCCATTATCTCCTGTGTATTTATACCTGTGTTTTCTGTCTGTCTGTTGCCAGTTCGACTTGTCTCAAGTTCAAACCTACCAGTGTGTTTTTCCGAACTCCTGTTATCTTTAGTCCCTTTTTTCATGTTCTCCCGGTTTTGACTATTCTGCCAGCCCTGACCCGGAGGCTGCCTGCCGTTCTGTACCTTATGGACTCTGCCCTGGATTACCGACCTCTGCCTGCCCTGACCCTGAGCCTGCCTGCCGTTCTGTACCTTACGAACTCTGCCCTAGATTACCGACCTCTGCCTGCCCTGACCCTGAGCCTGCCTGCCGTTCTGTACTTTACGGACTCTGCCCTGATTACCGACCTCTGCCTTGACCTGTCGCTTGCCTGCCCCCTGTTTTGTAAATACACTTCTGTGATTTGAACTGTGTGCATCTTGGTCTTATCCTGAGTTGTGATAGATTTAGACCTGGGACAACAGGTGAGTTAATGATCAGGTAGAACAGAAAACCAGCAGACCTCGTAGGGTTTGAATACTCCTGATGTAGAGGACAGGTGTTGACTATACAGTACAGTCTACAGTACAGTCTACAGTACAGTCTACAGAGCCAACATTGACACAATCAATTTACTAAACAGTCTCCATATATATTATTAGTATTTTTGAGGTCATCTGAGGTCATCTGCCCACTACATCGCTCTCCTTCTTGGTCAAATAGCCCTTTCACAGCCTGGAGGTGGGTTTTGGGTCATTGTCCTGTTGAAAAACAAATGATAGTCCCACTAAGTGCAAACCAGATAGGATGGCGTATCGCTGCAGAACACTGAGGTAGCCATGCTGGTTAAGTGTGCCTTGAATTCTAAATAAATCACTGACAGTTTCACCAGCAAAAGCTCCCCACACCATCACACCTCCTCCGCCATGCTTCATGGTGGGAACCACACATTCGGAGATCATCGGCTCACCTGTTCTGTGTCTCACGAAGACACGGCGCTTGGAACCAAAAATCTCACATTTGGACTCATCAGACCAAAGGGCAGATTTCCACCTGTCTAACGTCCATTGCTCAGGTTTCTTGGCCCAAGCAAGACTCTTCTTCTTATTGGTGTCCTTTAGTACTGGTTTGGCTACTTTCTTTGCAGCAATTCGACCATGAAGGCCTGATTCACGCAGTCTCCTCAACAGTTGATGTTGACATGTCTGTTACTTGAACTCTGTAAAGCTATTTATTTGGGCTGTAATCTTATTCTCTGCGGCAGAGGTAACTCTGGGTCTTCCTTTCCTGTGGCGGACCTCATGAGAGCCAGTTTCATCATAGCGCTTGATGGTTTTTACGACTGCACTTCAAGAACCTTCAAAGTTCTTGAAATTTTCCAGATTGACTGACCTTCAGGTCTTAAAGTAATGATGGATTGTCATTTCTCTTTGCTTATTTAAGCTGTTCGTGCCATAATATGGACTTGGTATTTTACCAAATAGAGCTATATTTTGTATACCACCCTGTCACAACACAATTGGTTCAAATGTATTAAGAAGGAAAGAAATTCCACAAATTAACTTTTAACAAGGCACACCTGTAAATTTAAATACATTCCAGGTGATTAACTCATCTAGCTGGTTGAGAGAATGCTAAGAGTGAGCAAAGATGTCATCAAGGCAAAGGGTGGCTACTTTGAAGAATCTCAAGCGTAAAATATATTTAGGTTTGTTTTCCATTTTTCGGTTACAACATGATTCCATGTGTGTTATTTCATAGTTTTGACAACTTCACTATTATTCTACAACATAAAAAATGTAGAAATAAAGAAAAACCCTTGAATGAGTAGGTGTGTCCAAACTTTGGACTGGTACTGTACATCAAAACATTTTTTTCTAAAAGTAGTTCACTGGGCCTTTACTAGTCCTGTATTAACAGAACTTTACTAGTCCTGTATTAGTGGACAGATATAGGCGTCTATAGCAGTCCGTTTTAAGCACCTACCCCAGATTACTTCATGTGGCTATGGTAGTAGGAACAGTAAGGACAGATACTCTTCAAGACACTCTGACCTCCTAAATGGCACCCTATGGGCCCTGGTCAAAAGTAATGCACTACAAAGGGTGCCATTTGGGACAGGAGTGGAGTCTCTCTCACTGCTACCATGTAAGGTTAAAACCAGACATTTGGGACAGGAGTGGAGTCTCTCTCGCTGCTACCATGTAAGGGTTAAAACCAGACATTTGGGACAGGAGTGGAGTCTCTCTCACTGCTACCATGTAAGGTTAAAACCAGACATTTGGGACAGGAATGGAGTCTCTCTCACTGCTACCATGAAAGGTTAAAACCAGACATTTGGGACAGGAGTGGAGTCTCTCTCACTGCCTCCACCTAAGGGTAAACCAGACATTTGGGACAGGAGTGGAGTCTCTCTCACTGCTACCATGTAAGGTTAAAACCAGACATTTGGGACAGGAGTGGAGTCTCTCTCACTGCTACCATGAAAGGTTAACACCAGACATTTGGGACAGGAGTGGAGTCTCTCTCACTGCCTCCACCTAAGGGTAAAACCAGACATTTGGGACAGGAGTGGGGTCTCTCTCACTGCCTCCACCTAAGGGTAAAACCAGACATTTGGGACAGGAGTGGAGTCTCTCTCACTGCCTCCACCTAAGGGTAAAACCAGACATTTGGGACAGGTGTGGAGTCTCTCTCACTGCCTCCACCTAAGGGTAAAACCAGACATTTGGGACAGGAGTGGAGTCTCTCTCACTGCCTCCCCCTAAGGGTAAAACCAGAGAGCTGTGAGGCTGAACTTCCACAGAATCTTCAGAAGTTTATACCAACCAACCCGGTTCACCAACTACTTATCAGACAGAGTTCAGTGTGTCAAATCGGAGAGCCTGTTGTCCGGACCTCTGTCAGTCTCTATGGGGGTGCCACAGGGTTAAATTCTCAGGCCGACTCTTTTCTCTGTATATGTCAATGATGTGGCTCTTGCTGCTGGTGAGTCTCTGATCCACCTCTACGCAGACGACACCATTCTGTATACTTCTGGCCATTCTGTGGACACTGTGCTAACAAACCTCCAGACGAGCTTCAATGCCATACAACACTCCTTCCGTGGCCTCCAACTGCTCTTAAATGCTAGTAAAACTAAGTGCTCTTTAACCGATTGCTGCCCGCACCTCCCACCCACAACTGCAAACACCTAGGTATCTGGTTAGACCTATTTCGCAACAAAGCCTTCTTCACTCATGCTGTCAAACATACCCTCGTCAAACTGACTATCCTACCGATCCTTGATTCTGCGATGTCATTTACAAAATAGCCCCCAACACTCTACTCAGCAAACTGGATGCAGTCTATCACAGTGCCATCCGTTTTTGTCACCAAAGCCCCATATTCGGCTGGCCCTCGCTACAGATTCGTTGCCAAACCCACTGGCTCCAGGTCATCTATAAGTCTTTGCTAGGTAAAGCTCCGCCTTATCTCAGCTCACTGGTCACCATAACACCCACCCATAGCAGATGCTCCAGCAGGTATATTTCACTGGTCATCCCAAAGCCAACACCTCCTGGGAATCATACTTAGGTAGCCTTTTTCCCTGTTGTGATTGTGGGTAGTTGTCTTTGTTAGGGGCCTTGTTTGTTGCTTCACAGTCGTTTTCTTTATTTCTTGTTTTGTTGGTGACATCTAACTAAAAAGGGGAAAATGTACCACAATGCACCTTGGTCTCATTCCGACGACGGCCGTAACAACTACCTACCTCATCCCCATATTGTTTTTATTTACTTTGTTGCTCATTTGCACCCCAGTATCTCTACTTACACGTCATCTCCTGCACATCTATCACTCCAGTGTTAATGCAATATTGTAATTATTTTGCCTCTATGGCCTATTTATTGCCTTACCACACTCTTCTACATTTGCACACATTGGACATAGATCTTTCTATTTTTCTATTCTATTGTATTACTGATTGTATGTTTGTTTATCCCATGTGTAACTCTGTTTTGTTGTTTAGGTCGCACTGCTTTGCTTTATCTTGGCCAGGTCGCAGTTGTAAATGAGAGCTTGTTCTCAACTGGCCTACCTGGTTAAATAAAGGGTTAGGGTTATATATATAATATATAAATACCTGGTTAAATAAAGGGTTAGGGTTATATATATAATATATAAATACCTGGTTAAATAAAGGGTTAGGGTTATATATATAATATATTAATACCTGGTTAAATAAAGGGTTAGGGTTATATATATAATATATTAATACCTGATTAAATAAAGGGTTAGGTTATATATATAAATACCTGGTTAAATAAAGAGTTAGGGTTATATATATATAAATACCTGGTTAAATAAAGGGTTAGGGTTATATATATAATATATAAATACCTGGTTAAATAAAGGGTTAGGGTTATATATATAAATACCTGGTTAAATAAAGGGTTAGGGTTATATATATAAATACCTGGTTAAATAAAGGGTTAGGGTTATATATATAAATACCTGGTTAAATAAAGGGTTAGGGTTATATATATAATATATTAATACCTGGTTAAATAAAGGGTTAGGGTTATATATATAAATACCTGGTTAAATAAAGGGTTAGGGTTATATATATAAATACCTGGTTAAATAAAGGGTTAGGGTTATATATATATAATATATTAATACCTGGTTAAATAAAGGGTTAGGGTTATATATATAATATATAAATACCTGGTTAAATAAAGGGTTAGGGTTATATATATAAATACCTGGTTAAATAAAGGGTTAGGGTTATATATATAAATACCTGGTTAAATAAAGGGTTAGGGTTATATATATAATATATTAATACCTGGTTAAATAAAGGGTTAGGGTTATATATATAAATACCTGGTTAAATAAAGGGTTAGGGTTATATATATAAATACCTGGTTAAATAAAGGGTTAGGGTTATATATATAAATACCTGGTTAAATAAAGGGTTAGGTTATATATATAAACACCTGGTTAAATAAAGGGTTATATATATATATAAAATACCTGGTTAAATAAAGGGTTATTTAAATAAATACCTGGTTAAATAAAGGGTTATATATATAAATACCTGGTTAAATAAAGGGTTAGGGTTATATATATAAATACCTGGTTAAATAAAGGGTTAGGGTTATATATATAAATACCTGGTTAAATAAAGGGTTAGGGTTATATATATAATATATTAATACCTGGTTAAATAAAGGGTTAGGGTTATATATATAAATACCTGGTTAAATAAAGGGTTAGGGTTATATATATAAATACCTGGTTAAATAAAGGGTTAGGGTTATATATATAAATACCTGGTTAAATAAAGGGTTAGGTTATATATATAAACACCTGGTTAAATAAAGGGTTATATATATATAAATACCTGGTTAAATAAAGGGTTATTTAAATAAATACCTGGTTAAATAAAGGGTTATATATATAAATACCTGGTTAAATAAAGGGTTAGGGTTATATATATAAATACCTGGTTAAATAAAGGGTTAGGGTTATATATATAAATACCTGGTTAAATAAAGGGTTAGGGTTATATATATAAACACCTGGTTAAATAAAGGGTTATATATATATAAATACCTGGTTAAATAAAGGGTTATTTAAATAAATACCTGGTTAAATAAAGGGTTATATATATAAATACCTGGTTAAATAAAGGGTTAGGGTTATATATATAAATACCTGGTTAAATAAAGGGTTAGGGTTATATATATAAATACCTGGTTAAATAAAGGGTTAGGGTTATATATATATAAATACCTGGTTAAATAAAGGGTTATATATATAAATACCTGGTTAAATAAAGGTTAAATAAATAAAACATGTAAAAGTATCCTAAAACAGACTGTAATTGTGTTACTCCCAAGTGGTACCTTATTCCCTAGGTAGCGCGCTACTTTTGACCAGGGCCCTGGGAATAGGGTGCCATTTGGAAAACATACTAGGTGTTTACTCGCACCAGCTGCTCCTCTTGATGAGAGCGAGAGAGAAAGAGAGAGAGAGAGAGAGAGAGAGAGAGAGAGAGAGAGAGAGAGAGAGAGAGAGAGAGAGAGAGACATATAAACTAAATAAATGTCCTCTCACTGTCAACTGTGTTTATTTTCAGCAAACTGAACATGTGTAGATATTTGTATAAACATAACAAGATTCAACAACTGAGACATAAACTGAACAAGTTCCACAGACATGTGACTGACAGAAATGTAATAATGTGTCTCTGAACAAATGTGGGGTCAAAATCAAAAGTAACAGTCAGTATCTGGTGGCCACCAGCTGCATTAAGTACTACAGTGAGTAACAGTCAGTATCTGGTGTGGCCACCAGCTGCATTAAGTACTGCAGTGAGTAACAGTCAGTATCTGGTGTGGCCACCAGCTGCATTAAGTACTGCAGTGAGTAACAGTCAGTATCTGGTGTGGCCACCAGCTGCATTAAGTACTGCAGTGAGTAACAGTCAGTATCTGGTGTGGCCAACAGCTGCATTAAGTACCGCAGTGAGTAACAGTCAGTATCTGGTGTGGCCACCAGCTGCATTAAGTACTGCAGTGAGTAACAGTCAGTATCTGGTGGGCCACCAGCTGCATTAAGTACTGCAGTGCATCTCCTCATGGACTGCACCAGATTTGCCAGTTTTTGCTGTGAGATGTTACCACACTCTTCCACCAAGGCACCTGCAAGTTCCCAGACCTTTCTGGTGGGAATGGTCCTAGCCCTCACCCTCCGATCCAACAGGTCCTAGACGTGCTCAATGGGATTGAGATCCCGGCTCGTCATTGGCCATGGCAGAACACTGACATTCCTGTCCTGCAGGAAATCCCGCACAGAACGAGCAGTATGGCTGGAGGCATTGTCATGCTGGAGGGTCATGTCAGGATGAGCCTGCAGGAAGTGTACCACATGAGGGAGGAGGATGTCGTCCCTGTAACGCACAGCGTTGAGATTGCCTGCAATGACAACAAGCTCAGTCCGATGATGTCTGTAGCATACCTCTGTGACTGACAGGATGTTGATATGAAGCTGTGTCTGTAGCATACCTCCGTGATAGGATGTTGATATGAAGCTGTGTCTGTATACTCTGTGACTGACAGGATGTTGATATGAAGCTGTGTCTGTAGCATACCTCTGTGACTGACAGGATGTTGATATGAAGCTGTGTCTGTAGCATACCTCTGTGACTGACAGGATGTTGATATGAAGCTGTGTCTGTAGCATACCTCTGTGACAGGATGTTGATATGAAGCTGTGTCTGTAGCATACCTCTGTGACTGACAGGATGTTGATATGAAGCTGTGTCTGTAGCATACCTCTGTGACTGACAGGATGTTGATATGAAGCTGTGTCTGTAGCATACCTCTGTGACTGACAGGATGTTGATATGAAGCTGTGTCTGTAGCATACCTCTGTGACAGGATACTGCAGTGTTGTTGACATCAGGGAAAACCAAAGGGAGAAATAGCAGAGTGGCTGTTGATGTTGAGGATAAGCCAAAGACAATACTCAGTTAGCTTCTCTTCAAAGCAGAGCAAGACAGCAATTCCAAAGTGTATTGTGTTTGGGTGAAGTTTACACAAATCAGACACTTCTTTTACATCAATATCCACAAACTATCTCTTCTCTGTAACCTTGATATACATCTCTCTGTCCATCTCACTTCTCACGCTGGATATTACATAGGATTATTACATAGGGATTATTACATAGGGATATTAAATAGGATTATTACATAGGGATATTACATAGGATTATTACATAGGGGATATTACATAGGGGATATTACATAGGGATATTAAATAGGGATTATTACATAGGGGATATTACATAGGGATATTACATAGATATTACATAGGGATATTAAATAGGGATTATTACATAGGGATATTACATAGGGATATTACATAGGATTATTACATAGGGATATTACATAGGATATTACATAGGAGATATTACATAGGGATTATTACATAGGGATTATTACATAGGGATATTACATAGGGGATATTAAATAGGATTATTACATAGGGATATTACATAGGGATTATTACATAGGGATATTACATAGGGGATATTAAATAGGGATATTAAATAGGGATTATTACATAGGGATATTACATAGGGATATTACATAGGGATATTAAATAGGATTATTACATAGGGATTATTACATAGGGATATTAAATAGGGATTATTACATAGGGGATATTACATAGGGATATTACATAGGGATATTACATAGGGATATTAAATAGGGATTATTACATAGGGGATATTACATAGGGGATATTACATAGGGATATTACATAGGAGATATTACATAGGATTATTACATAGGGATATTACATAGGGATATTACATAGAGATATTATATAGGATTATTACATAGGGATTATTACATAGGGATATTACATAGGGGATATTAAATAGGATTATTACATAGGATTATTACATAGGGGTATTACATAGGGATATTACATAGGGATATTACATAGGGATATTAAATAGGATTATTACATAGGGATATTACATAGGGGATATTAAATAGGGGATATTAAATAGGGATATTACATAGGGATATTACATAGAGATATTACATAGGGATTATTACATAGGATTATTACATAGGGATATTACATAGGAGATATTACATAGGGATATTAAATAGGGATTATTACATAGGGGATATTACATAGAGATATTACATAGGGATTATTACATAGGGATTATTACATAGGGATATTACATAGGAGATATTACATAGGATTATTACATAAGGATTATTACATAGGGATATTACATAGGGGATATTAAATAGGGATATTAAATAGGGATTATTACATAGGGGATATTACATAGGAGATATTACATAGGGATTATTACATAGGATTATTACATAGGGATATTACATAGAGATATTACATAGGATTATTACATAGGGATATTACATAGGATATTAAATAGGATTATTACATAGGATTATTACATAGGGGTATTACATAGGGATATTACATAGGGATATTAAATAGGATTATTACATAGGGGATATTACATAGGGATATTAAATAGGGATATTAAATAGGGATTATTACATAGGGGATATTACATAGAGATATTACATAGGGGATATTAAATAGGGATTATTACATAGGGATATTACATAGGAGATATTACATAGGATTATTACATAGGATTATTACATAGGATATTACATAGGAGATATTACATAGGGATTATTACATAGGGATTATTACATAGGGATATTACATAGGGATATTAAATAGGATTATTACATAGGATTATTACATAGGGGTATTACATAGGGATATTACATAGGGATATTAAATAGGATATTACATAGGGATTATTACATAGGGGATATTACATAGGGATATTACATAGGAGATATTACATAGGAGATATTACATAGGGGATATTAAATAGGGATTATGACATAGGGATATTACATAGGATTATTACATAGGGATTATTACATAGGGATTATTACATAGGGGATATTACATAGGGGATATTAAATAGGGATATTAAATAGGGATTATTACATAGGGATATTACATAGGAGATATTACATAGGGGATATTAAATAGGATTATTACATAGGGGATATTACATAGGATATATTACATAAGGATTATTACATAGGGATTATTACATAGGGGATATTACATAGGGGATATTACATAGGAATATTACATAGGGATATTAAATAGGATTATTAGATAGGGATATTACATAGGAGATATTAAATAGGGATATTAAATAGGATTATTACATAGGGGATATTACATAGGGGATATTACATAGGAATATTACATAGGGGATATTAAATAGGGATTATTACATAGGGATATTACATAGGAGATATTAAATAGGGATATTAAATAGGATTATTACATAGGGGATATTAAATAGGGGATTATTACATAGGGATATTAAATAGGGATATTAAATAGGATTATTACATAGGGATATTACATAGGTATATTAAATAGGGGATATTAAATAGGATTATTACATAGGGGATATTACATAGAGATATTAAATAGGGATATTAAATAGGATTATTACATAGGATATTACATAGAGATATTAAATAGGGATATTAAATAGGATTATTACATAGGGGATATTACATAGGAGATATTAAATAGGGGATTATTACATAGGGATATTAAATAGGGATTATTAAATAGGGGATATTAAATAGGATTATTACATAGGGGATATTAAATAGGGATTATTACATAGGGATATTACATAGGATTATTACATAGGGATATTACATAGGAGATTATTACATAGGATTATTACATAGGGGATTATTACATAGGGGATATTACATAGGGATTATTACATAGATATTACATAGGAGATATTACATAGGATATTACATAGGGATATTACATAGGATATTACATAGGGATATTACATAGGGATATTACATAGGAGATATTACATAGGGGATATTACACAGGGATATTACATAGGGGATATTACATAGGGATATTACATAGGAGATATTACATAGGGATATTACATAGGGGGATATTACATAGGGATATTACATAGGATATATTACATAGGGGATATTAAATAGGGATTATTACATAGGGGATATTACATAGGATTATTACATAGGGGATATTACATAGGATTATTAGATAGGGATATTACATAGGGATTATTACATAGGGGTATTACATATGGATTATTACATCAGGGATATTACATAGGGATTATTACATAGGGATATTACACAGGAGATATTACATAGGGATATTACATAGGATTATTACATAGGATTATTACATAGGATATTACATAGGGATTATTACATAGGTGATATTACATAGGGATATTACATAGGGATTATTACATAGGTGATATTACATAGGTGATATTACATAGGGATTATTACATAGGGATATTACATAGGGATTATTACATCAGGGATATTACATAGGGGATTATTACATAGGGGATATTACACAGGAGATATTACATAGGGATATTACATAGGGATTATTACATAGGGGATATTACATAGGATTATTACATAGGTGATATTACATAGGGATATTACATAGGGATTATTACATAGGTTATATTAAATAGGGATTATTACATTGGGGATATTACATAGGAGATATTACATAGGGATTATTACATAGGGGATATTACATAGGGAATATTACATAGGATTAATACATAGGGATTATTACATAGGGATTTTAAATAGGGATTATTACATAGGGGATATTACATAGGGATATTAAATAGGGATATTAAATAGGGATTATTACATAGGGGATATTAAATAGGGATTATTACATAGGGATATTACATAGGGATTATTACATAGGGATATTACATAGGGATATTACATAGGGATATTACATAAGGGGATATTACATAGGGATATTACATAGGGATTATTACATAGGGATATTACATAGGGGATATTACATAGGGATATTACATAGGAGATATTACATAGGGGATATTACATAGGGATATTACATAGGGATATTACATAGGAGATATTACATAGGGATATTACATAGGGATATTACATAGGGATATTACATAGGGATATTACATAGAGATATTACATAGGGATATTACATAGGGATATTACATAGGGGATATTACATAGAGATATTACATAGCATAGGGATTATTAAATAGGGATATTACATAGGGATATTACATAGAGGGATATTGCTCTTACCTCTATAGGGATATTACATATGCTCCAAGCCCTGCCCATATTACATAGAGATATTACATGAGGGATATTACATCTCTAGGGGATATTACATAGGGACTTCAGCATATGCTACCCTGCCCATGAGGCACAGACTTATTAAATGAGTACAGCACAGATATTACATAGCCCTGGATATTCAGCATAGGGCCCATGAGCATTAGCATAGGGCCCATTATTACATATGCTCCTAGCCCTGATATTACAGCAGACTTCAGATATTACATAGGAGATATTACATAGAGATATTACATAGGCCCCGCCCATGAGTATTAGCATAGGGGATATTACAGCAGGAGATATTACCCTTCTCCATGAGTACAGCACAGACTTAGCATCTCTATGCTCCTAGCCCTGATGAGTACAGCACAGACTTCAGCATCTCTATGCTCCTAGCCCTGCCCATGAGTACAGCACAGACTATTCTACATAGCCCTGCCCATGAGTACAGCACAGACTTCAGCATCTCTATGCTCCTAGCCCTGCCCATGAGTACAGCACAGACTCAGCATCTCTATGCTAATGAGTACAGCACAGACTTCAGCATCTCTATGCTCCTAGCCCTCCCATGAGTACAGCACAGACTTCAGCATCCTTGCTCCTAGCCCTGACCATGACAGCACAGACTTCAGCATCTCTATGCTCCTAGCCCTGCCCATGAGTACAGCACAGACTTCTCATCTCTATGCTCCAAGCCCTGCCCATGAGTACAGCACAGACTTCAGCATCTCTATGCTCCTAGCCCTGCCCATGAGTAGCATCTCTATGCAGCCCTGCCCATGAGACAGCACAGACTTCAGCATCTCTATGCTCTGCCATAGCCCTGCCCATGAGTACAGCACAGACTTCAGCATCTCTATGCTCCTAGCCCTGCCCATGAGTACAGCACAGACTTCAGCATCTCTATGCTCCTAGCCCTGCCCATGAGTACAGCACAGACTTCAGCATCTCTATGCTCCTAGCCCTGCCCATGAGTACAGCACAGACTTCAGACTCTCAGCCCTGCATCTCAGCATCTCTATGCTCCTAGCCCTGCCCATGAGTACAGCACAGACTTCAGCATCTCTATGCTCCTAGCCCTGCCCATGAGTACAGCACAGACTTCAGCATCTCTATGCTCCTAGCCCTGCCCATGAGTACAGCACAGACTTCAGCATCCCTAAGCTCCTAGCCCTGCCCTATGAGCCCTGCCCACAGCACAGACTTCAGCATCTCTATGCTCCTAGCCCTGCCCATGAGTACAGCACAGACTTCAGCATCTCTAAGCTCCTCTCTAGCCCTGCCCATGAGTACAGCACAGACTTCAGCATCTCTATGCTCCAAGCCCTGCCCATGAGTACAGCACAGACTTCAGCATCTCTATGCTCCTAGCCCTGCCCATGAGTACAGCACAGACTTCAGCATCTCTATGCTCCTAGCCCTGCCCATGAGTACAGCACAGACTTCAGCATCTCTATGCTCCTAGCCCTGCCCATGAGTACAGCACAGACTTCAGCATCTCTATGCTCCAAGCCCTGCCCATGAGTACAGCACAGACTTCAGCATCTCTATGCTCCTAGCCCTGCCCATGAGTACAGCACAGACTTCAGCATCTCTCTGCTCCTAGCCCTGCCCATGAGTACAGCACAGACTTCAGCATCTCTATGCTCCTAGCCCTGCCCATGAGTACAGCACAGACTTCAGCACAGCCCAGTTCATGATCTCATCTCAGCTCTTTAATCTCATCCTCTGCCTCCTAGACTGTTGACCACAGCCCAGACCCGTCAGAATACCCAGATGGAAGATATCTGACCCCAGATTGACACCCATATAAGCTGTGTGTGTTTGCAGATACAGTAGGATTCTTTGGTGCTAGGTTGTCCTCGGGTTCGTCTTAGGTGGAATTCGATGTAAATCCACTTGTGTGCTTTTGGGTCTTTGACGATTATTTGGGGTGAGTATATTTGATCGTTTTTATGGATTTTCATGATCAAGTTTTGTGAATTGTGTCGAAGGCTCTTAACGTTTGTTACCGTTGCTGCCGTCACCTTTAGAAAGTATTTTCCAACGTGACTTGTGTTTACGGAAAGTACTGTATGTTGATTTAAACTTAACATTGAGGCATGTATGCACGCATGGCTATTAGTCACGTAGGATAAAAGCATCTAGCATAAATAACATGTTGTGGACGATCACTTTGATGTAGAGCACATTCAATTAATTGAGTAACTACAGCCATACATTGGCATGCACTTAGAAGAAGTAGGCTCACTTATTGGTCATACAACTTAAAGTTGCTTTCCCAGGCATGCTGAATTAATTGATTAATTCAACAATAATGTGATACTAGAGTGACTGAGTAACTAACCTAGTTCTCAGGGTAATGTACATCTCAGTTAGGGTTCTGTCTTTAAAACAGATGCTACTGCAGATTCTACAGTATTGAATGTTTGTTCTTAGGCTACACAACACGTCTCTAACTATGTCATAACAATTGTACAGTCGTAAAGATGTCATGTTTAATGTACAGAATAGTTAGCTTTGACAGTGGTTATCTGTTTGGAGAAATGTCCTTTCCTCATAGCTGTGTCCCAAATGACACCCTACTTCCTATATAATGCACTACTTTTGACGAGATAGTATACTACTGGTGTACAGTGTACTTTTGATGAGATAGTATACTACTAGTGTACAGTGTACACTAAGTCTAAAACATGTACAGTATACAAATGCCTCATTGGTCTAAACTGGAGGGAACTATTTATACATCCCACATGGCACCCTGTTCCATAGAGCCCTATGGGCCCTGGTCTAAAGTAGTGCACTGTATAGGGAATAGGGTTTGGGACAAAGCCATAGTGCTCTCCTGTTTAGACTCCGGGTGTCAGTTCTCTGGAGAGAACAGAGGGCTGACGTAAATAACTTCCCCGTCATCTCGGTAACACTTTATTTGGACAGTCCCAAATAGATGTTTTTAGATTGTTTAATATACAGTGCCTCGCGAAAGTATTCGGCCCCTTGAACTTTGCGACCTTTTTGCCACATTTCAGGCTTCAAACATAAAGATATAAAACTGTATTTTTTTGTGAAGAATCAACAACAAGTGGGACACAATCATGAAGTGGAACGACATTTATTGGATATTTCAAACTTTTTAAAACTGAAAAATCTAAAACTGAAAAATTGTATATACTGTATATATATATATATCCACTGTATATATATTACCTTTACTTAACTAGGAAAGTTAGAACAAAGTTTATTTACAATGACGGCCTACCCAGCCAAACCCAGATGATACTGGATGATTGTGTGCCACCCTATGGGACTCCCAATCACGGCCGGTTGTGATACAGCCTGGATTCGAACCAGGGTGTCTATAGGGGAGTCCATAGATTCTAACATTTCAACTAATTATCCACTAACCCCAATCTTAACCTGTATCTTAACCCTACCCTACCCCTAACCTTAATCCTAATCTTAACCCTTATCTAAACCCTACCCTAGCCCTAATCTTAACCCTTATTTTAGCATCTTCCCTAACCCTAACTTTAATCCTTATTTTAACCCTACCCTATCCTAACCTTAAACCTTAACCCTACCCTAAACTCATTCATGAGTTTTATTGACAAATGTCAATGATAAAAACATGGTCCTTCAAGCAAAAACCAGATCATGAATTTATAACAATGTTGTAAGTACAGAAATTGTTTGCTGAGTGGGAATTGAATATCTAACTAGTCAGTGATAACTGTGTGGAGTTTGGAGATTGTGACAGCAACTATGTGATCTTATTACAGTATTATAGACACTATGACCTGCGATATACCATGGTCTACTATGTAGAATAACCCCTTACAGTATTATAGACACTATGACCTGGGATTTACTATGATCTACTATGTAGAAGAACCCCTTACAGTATTATAGACACTATGACCTGGGATTTACTATGATCTATGTAGAAGAACCCCTTACAGTATTATAGACACTATGACCTGGGATTTACTATGGTCTATGTAGAAGAACCCCTTACAGTATTATAGACACTATGACCTGGGATTTACTATGGTCTATTATGTAGAAGAACCCCTGACAGTATTATAGACACTATGTCCTGGGATTTACTATGGTCTACTATGTAGAAGAACCCCTGACAGTATTATAGACACTATGACCTGGGATTTACTATGATCTACTATGCAGAAGAACCCTGGGATTTTTAGGTATTATAGACACTATGACCTGGGATTTACTATGGTCTATTATGTAGAAGACCCCTTACAGTATTATAGACACTATGTCCTGGGATTTACTATGGTCTACTATGTAGAAGAACCCTTACAGTATTATAGACACTAACCTGGGATTTACTATGGTCTACTATGTAGAAGAACCCCTTACAGTATTATTGAACACCTAGAGGAGAGGCGAAACGGATGTCCTGGGGTACTTTTTTAATGCTTTCAGGTACACATGAACAAACTAACAAAACAAGAAATGTGAAACTCAAATTACAGTCCTATCTGGTGCACACACAGAGACAGGAAACAATCACCCACAAACACACAGTGAAACCCAGGCCACCTAAGTATGATTCTCAATCAGAGACAACTAATGACACCTGCCTCTGATTGAGAACCATACTAGGCCGAAACATAGAAATTTCCCAAAACCTAGACAAACAAACATAGACTGCCCACCCAACTCACGCCCTGACCATACTAACTAAACACAAAACACAGAAAATAAAGGTCAGAACGTACAGTACCCCCAAAGGTGCGGACTCCGGCCGCAAAACCTGACCTGGGGAGGGTCTGGGTGGGCGTCTGTCCGCGGTCTGGCGCGGGACGCACCCCACTTCACCCTTGTCTTTGTCCGCCTTATTTTCCGCCTCCGTGGCTTTTCTCAATGAACCCCTTCAATGACCCCACTGGACAGAGGGGCAGCTACAGAGGGGCAGGGCTCTGGACAGAGGGACAGGGGCTCTGGACAGAGGGACAGGGCTCTGGACAGAGGGACAGGGGCTCTGGCGCCTCTGGGCTGAGGGGCTCTGGTGCCTCTGGGCTGAGGGGCTCTGGCGCCTCTGGGCTGAGGGGCTCTGGCGCCTCTGGGCTGAGGGGCTCCGGGCAGCGGCGCCAGACAGGCAGGCGGGACGCTCCGCAGCGGCGCCGGACAGGCGGGAGGCTCCGCAGCGGCGCTATAGCGGCGCCGCTCCAGACAGGCGGGACGCTCCGAGCGGCGCCAGACAGGCGGGACGCTCCAGCAGCGCCGCGCGGAGGCTCCGGACTACGCTCCGGTCAGCGCTACAGGCGGGAGGCTCGTCCGGCAGCGGCGCCGGACAGGCGGGAGGCTCCGCAGCGGCGCCGGGACAGGCGGGAGGCCCGGACAGGCGGGAGGCTCCGCAGCGGTGCCGGACAGGCGGGAGGCTCCAGCAGCGGCGCCGGACAGGCGGGAGGCTCCCGGCAGCGGCGCCGGGGCGGGAGGCTCCGGCAGTGGCGCCGGGACAGGCGGGAGCACCTGCAGAGAGGAGACAGAGAGACAGCCTGGTCTAGCTGCGCAGGGCGGGACGCTCCAGCAGCGGCGCCGGACAGGCGGGAGGCTCCAGCAGCGGCGCCGGACAGGCGGGCAGTAGTGGCGCCGGACAGGCGGGAGGCAGAGAGACAGCCTAGGAGGCAGCGGCGCCGGACAGGCGGGACGCTACAGGCGGGGAGGCACAGGCGGGAGGGCCGGCGCCGGCGGCGCCGGACAGGCGGGAGGCTGGAGGCCCGCAGCGGCGCCGGACAGGCGGGAGGCCCTAGCGGCGCCCGACAGGCGGAACGCTCCGGCAGCGGCGCCGGACAGGCGGGAGCACACCTGCAGGGGAGGAGACTGAGAGACAGCCTGGTGCGTGGAGCTGCTACAGGAGGCACCAGGCTGGGGAGACTTTCAGGAGGCTTGGTGTTAGAAGGAGCCTGGAAAGACCGGGCTGTGGGGAGCACTGGAGCTCTGGTGCGCAACCTGGCACCACTTCCCAGGCTGGACAACTACTCGAGCCCGACCTTCCAGAGTGCAGGCACAGGTTGAACCGGGCTGTGGGTAAGCACGGGAGATCTAGTGCTTACTACACGCACCTCTCCCCTAGGCTCCACTTCACAGTGCCCGGATTTAGCGCAGGCAGAGGACGCACTGCACCCTCCCAGCGCCCGGAGACACAGCACGCAGAGTCGGCGCAGGATAACCTGGACCAAGACTGCGTAGGCGACCAGACCCGCTGAGCAGGCACCATACGCCCTGGCTCAATGCCCAAACTCGCATGGCACTCGGGGCTGTCCTATAGCGCACCGGGCTATGGACACGCACTGGCGACACCGTGCGCTCAACCGCATAACACGGTGCCTGACCAGTAATGCGCTGCTTATCATAAGCACGAGGAGTGAGCTCAGGTCTGCTACCTGGCTTAGTATCACACCTGTGCCCCCAAAAAACATTTGGGGCTGCCTCGTACCTGTCGCACTGCCGTGCTGGCTTCGCCAACCTCATTCTCCTGTAACCTTCCTTGCATTGCTCCATCGAATCCCAGGCGGGCTCCGGCACTCTCCCTGGGCCGACCGCCCACCTATCTATCTCCTCCCAAGCAGTGTAGTCCAGATTCAGCTCTGATGCTGGCCGCTGTTGTTGTTGCTGCTGCTGCTGTCCTGTCCTTACCACGCCGCTTGGTCCGATTGTGTGGTGGGTGATTCTGTACGAGTCCTCCTCTTCTTCCGAAGAGGAGAGGCGAAACGGATCAGAGGACCAATACGCGGCGTGGTAATTTTCCATGGTACTTTTTTAATGCTTTCAGACACATGAACAAACTAACAAAACAAGAAATGTGAAACTCAAATTACAGTCCTATCTGGTGCACACACAGAGACAGGAAACAATCACCCACAAACACACAGTGAAACCCAGGCCACCTATATGATTCTCAATCAGAGACAACTAATGACACCTGCCTCTGATTGAGAACCATACTAGGCCGAAACATAGAAATTTCCCAAACCTAGACAAACAAACATAGACTGCCCACCCAACTCACGCCTGACCATACTAACTAAACACAAAACACAGAAAATAAAGGTCAGAACGTGACAATTATAGACACTATGTCCTGGGATTTACTATGGTCTACTGTGTAGAAGAACCCCTTACAGTATTATAGACACTATGACCTGGGATTTACTATGATCTACTATGCAGAAGAACCCTACAGTATTATAGACACTATGACCTGGGATTTACTATGGTCTACTATGTAGAAGAACCCTACAGTATTATAGACACTATGACCTGGGATTTACTATGGTCTACTATGTAGAAGAACCCCTTACAGTATTATAGACACTATGTCCTGGGATTTACTATGATCTACTATGCAGAAGAACCCCTACAGTATTATAGACACTATGAGCTGGGATTTACTATGGTCTATTATGTAGATTAACCCCTTACAGTATTATAGACACTATGACCTGGGTTTACTATGGTCTACTATGTAGAAGAACCCCTTACAGTATTATAGACACTATGACCTATGTTATACACTATGTTATATACACTGTGAAATAACACATATGGAATCATGTACTGTAACCACAAAAGTGTTAACAGCTTTGCACACTCTTGAAACATCTGTGTCTTAACAGAAACATCTGTGTCTTAACAGAAACATCTGTGTCTTAACAGAAACATCTGTGTCTTAACATTACTGTCAGATGAAAACATCTGTGTCTTAACATTACTGTCAGATGATAAACATCTGTGTCTTAACATTACTGTCAGATGAGAAACATCTGTGTCTTAACATTACTGTCAGATGAGAAACATCTGTGTCTTAACATTACTGTCAGATGAGAAACATCTGTGTCTTAACATTACTGTCACATTAAAAACATCTGTGTCTTAACATTACTGTCAGATGAGAAACATCTGTGTCTTACCATTACTGTCAGATGAAAAACATCTGTGTCTTAACAGAAACATCTGTGTCTTAACATTACTGTCAGATGAGAAACATCTGTGTCTTAACATTACTGTCAGATGAGAAACATCTGTGTCTTAACATTACTGTCAGATGAGAAACATCTGTGTCTTAACATTACTGTCACATTAAAAACATCTGTGTCTTAACATTACTGTCAGATGAGAAACATCTGTGTCTTACCATTACTGTCAGATGAAAAACATCTGTGTCTTAACAGAAACCTCTGTGTCTTAACATTACTGTCAGATAAGAAACATCTGTGTCTTAACATTACAGTCAGATGAAAAACATCTGTGTCTTAACAGAAACATTACTGTCTTAACATAAACATCTGTGTCTTAACATTACTGTCAGATGAGAAACATCTGTGTCTTACCATTACTGTCAGATGAGAAACATCTGTGTCTTAACAGATGAGAAACATCTGTGTCTTAACATTACTGTCAGATGAGAAACATCTGTGTCTTAACAGAAACATCTGTGTCTTAACAGAAACATCTGTGTCTTAACATTACAGTCAGATGAAAAACATCTGTGTCTTAACAGAAACATCTGTGTCTTAACATTACTGTCAGATGAGAAACATCTGTGTCTTAACATTACTGTCAGATGAAAAACATCTGAAAGAAACATCTGTGTCTTAACATTACTGTCAGATGAGAAACATCTGTGTCTTAACATTACTGTCAGATGAGAAACATCTGTGTCTTAACATTACTGTCAAACATCTGTGTCTTAACATTACTGAAACATCTGTGTCTTAACAGAAACAGTCAGACAGAAACATCTGTGTCTTACCATTACAGTCAGATGAGAAACATCTGTGTCTTAACATTACATCTGATGAGAAACATCTGTGTCTTAATGAGAAACATCTGTGTCTTCAGATGAGAAACATCTGTGTCTTAACATTACTGTCACATTAAAAACATCTGTGTCTTAACTAACTTCCCTCTCTATTATTTCCTTCTCCAGGCCTGGAGGAACACGGCTATGAAATCAGTGGCTGTGTTAATGTGCTGCCTTGCAGCGACCCTTTCACAACAGCCTGGAAGACTAGACCCACATAATGATCCAAAACTACACGAAGGACCAGGACCCCACACTCACACTCACACGGAAATCATCACCATCATACGCAATTGGACCCACGAAGATGTCCATCCTCCACCCCCTCCTCCATCCCCCTGTGATGGTAAGTCTTTAGAGCCCTGTCTGTGACCACCCCCCTGTGATGGTAAGTCTTTAGAGCCCTGTCTACGACCATCCCCTGTGATGGTAAGTCTTTAGAGCCCTGTCTGTGACCATCCCCTGTGATGGTAAGTCTTTAGAGCCCTGTCTGTGACCATCCCCTGTGATGGTAAGTCTTTTAGAGCCCTGTCTGTGACCATCCCCCTGTGATGGTAAGTCTTTTAGAGCCCTGTCTGTGACCATACCCCTGTGATAGTAAGTATTTTAGAGCCCTGTCTGTGACCATCCCCCTGTGATAGTAAGTCTTTTAGAGCCCTGTCTGTGACCACCCCCCTGTGATGGTAAGTCTTTAGAGCCCTGTCTACGACCATCCCCTGTGATGGTAAGTCTTTTAGAGCCCTGTCTGTGACCATCCCCTGTGATGGTAAGTCTTTTAGAGCCCTGTCTGTGACCATCCCCTGTGATGGTAAGTCTTTTAGAGCCCTGTCTGTGACCATCCCCTGTGATGGTAAGTCTTTTAGAGCCCTGTCTGTGACCATCCCCTGTGATAGTAAGTCTTTTAGAGCCCTGTCTGTGACCATCCCCCTGTGATAGTAAGTCTTTTAGAGCCCTGTCTGTGACCATCCCCCTGTGATGGTAAGTCTTTTAGAGCCCTGTCTGTGACCATCCCCCCCTGTGATGGTAAGTCTTTAGAGCCCTGTCTGTGACCATCCCCCTGTGATGGTAAGTATTTTAGAGCCCTGTCTGTGACCATCCCCTGTGATGGTAAGCCTTGAAAAGCCTTGTCTATGACCATCCCCTGTGATGGTAAGCCTTGAAAAGCCTTGTCTGTGACCATCCCCTGTGATGGTAAGTATTTTAGAGCCCTGTCTGTGACCATCCCCTGTGATGGTAAGTATTTTAGAGCCCTGTCTGTGACCATCCCCTGTGATGGTAAGTATTTTAGAGCCCTGTCTGTGACCATCCCCTGTGATGGTAAGTCTTTTAGAGCCCTGTCTGTGACCATCCCCTGTGATGGTAAGTATTTTAGAGCCCTGTCTGTGACCATCCCCCTGTGATGGTAAGTCTTTTAGAGCCCTGTCTGTGACCATCCCCCCCTGTGATGGTAAGTCTTTTAGAGCCCTGTCTGTGACCATCCCCCCCTGTGATGGTAAGTCTTTTAGAGCCCTGTCTGTGACCATCCCCCTGTGATGGTAAGTATTTTAGAGCCCTGTCTGTGACCATCCCCCTGTGATGGTAAGCCTTGAAAAGCCTTGTCTATGACCATCCCCCTGTGATGGTAAGCCTTGAAAAGCCTTGTCTGTGACCATCCCCCTGTGATGGTAAGTATTTTAGAGCCCTGTCTGTGACCATCCCCCTGTGATGGTAAGTATTTTAGAGCCCTGTCTGTGACCATCCCCCTGTGATGGTAAGTATTTTAGAGCCCTGTCTGTGACCATCCCCCTGTGATGGTAAGTATTTTAGAGCCCTGTCTGTGACCATCCCCCTGTGATGGTAAGTATTTTAGAGCCCTGTCTGTGACCATCCCCCTGTGATGGTAAGCCTTGAAAAGCCTTGTCTACGACCTATCCTGTCTTAAATTTATAACATGGCTACATTGACACAAATAATAAAAACACATTGAATTTTTTAAAAACAATTAGAGTAACATGACAGGAAGAACCAGGTAATAACATGGCTATATACAGGAAGAACCAGGTAATAACATGGCTATATACAGGAAGTACCAGGTAATAACATGGCTATATACAGGAAGTACCAGGTAATAACATGGCTATGTACAGGAAGAACCAGGTAATAACATGGTTATATACAGGAAGTACCAGGTAATAGCATGGCTATCTACAGGAAGAACCAGGTAATAACATGGTTATATACAGGAAATACCAGGTAATAGCATGGCTATATACAGGAAGTACCAAGTAATAACCTGGCTATGTACAGGAAGTACCAGGTAATAACATGGCTATATACAGGAAGTACCAGGTAATAGCATGGCTATATACAGGAAGTACCAGGTAATAACATGGCTATATACAGGAAGTACCAGGTAATAACATGGCTATATACAGAAAGTACCAGGTAATAACATGGCTATACACAGGAAGTACCAGGTAATAACATGGCTATACACAGGAAGTACCAGGTAATAACATGGCTATATACAGAAGTACCAGCTAATAGCATGGCTATATACAGGAAGTACCAGGTAATAACATGGCTATATACAGGAAGTACCAGGTAATAACATGGCTATATACAGAAGTACCAGGTAATAACATGGCTATATACAGGAAGTACCAGGTAATAACATGGCTATATACAGGAAGTAGATGTCCTCTGTCTTCCTGTACAAGAGACTGAGTGTCCCATTGACCTGTACTTACTGTCAAAAGCAGTGCACTATGTATTGAATAGGGTGCCATTTGGGAAACAGTTAATATGATGTCCTCTGTCTTCCTGCAGAAGTGACTGAGTGTCCCATTGACTTGTACTCATCGTGGTGGACTCCTCTGAGAGCATCGCCTGTACTGCAGCAGCCCTCCAGGAAGCCTGTCATTGATCTGTAAGAAGGTGGCAGATTGGACGAGGGAGTTTGCCCTGAGGCTCATCATGGAGGAGGTCTGTACAACAGACAGGATGAAAATCAGCTGGTTTCTGGGGTACTGACATCATGTCACTTCTCCCAGACACAGGAGCAGTCATCAGTGAGATCACCAGCAGAGACAACTTTATCAGGAAAATGGATGGTATTGACTGGTTAAAGTCTTACCTGGGTAAAGGTAAGTCATCGTCAACACTCATTTGCATGCTTCTTCATCATGTCATGGATCTAGTCATTGATCTGTCTGTTGTTTTCTTCCCATTGAATATGTGATCATGTCATTGATCTGGATGTCATTGATCTGTACTGTCAGTCATCATGTCATTGATCTGTACTGTCAGTCATCATGTCATTGATCTGTACTGTCAGTCATCATGTCATTGATCTGTACTGTAATGTGTTGAGAGCCTGTCATCATCATGTACTGTCAGTCATCATGTCATTGATCTGTACTGTCAGTCATCATTGATCTGTACTGTCAGTGTCATCATACTGTATCTGTACTGTCAGTCATCATGTCATCGATCTGTACATCATGTCAGTCATCATCATGTCATTGATCTGTACTGTCAGTCATCATGTCATTGATCTGTACTGTCAGTCATCATGTCATTGATCTGTACTGTCAGTCATCATGTCATTGATCTGTACTGTCAGTCATCATGTCATTGATCTGTACTGTCAGTCATCATGTCATTGATCTGTACTGTCAGTCATCATGTCATTGATCTGTACTGTCAGTCATCATGTCATTGATCTGTACTGTCAGTCATCATGTCATTGATCTGTACTGTCAGTCATCATGTCATTGATCTGTACTGTAATGTGTTGAGAGCCTGTCAGTCATCATGTCATTGATCTGTACTGTCAGTCATCATGTCATTGATCTGTACTGTCAGTCATCATGTCATTGATCTGTACTGTCAGTCATCATGTCATTGATCTGTATAGTACTGTCAGATAAACATTGATTTGATTTCAGTCACCATACACTGACTGTACCCAGTCATCATGTCATTGATCTGAGGTCAGATCATCATGCCATTGACCTCCGGGGACAGTCAACTCTGTCCGCTTGATCTGTGGTGGTCAGTCATCATGCCACGTGACTGGCGCCCTGTGGTCAGTCATCTGCAGAACGGGCTAGAGTCCAGGTCAGAGGGACAGTCAGTCAGGGATGTCATTGTTTTGTACTTCAGCCTTTTGATCAGTGATGTTCACATGTCATTGATCTGTACTGTCATTCATGTCATCTTCATCTCCTATTTATTTGATTTGACCAGTCATCATCAGCCTGTTCTCAGTCAGCTGCCTCATTGTGGTGGACTGCAGGGATCATGTCATTGATCTGTACTGTCAGTCATCGTCATTGGGTCTGTACCGTTCCAACTGTCATTGCTGTCACTGTCAGTCATCATGTTTAACCTAACAAGTCATTTCATTGATTACTTGACAGTCACATGTCATTGAACTCTGTGTATTTATAGTCAGATGTCATTGATCTGGAGCCCGTCAGTCATCATGTCATTGACTGTACTGTCAGTCATCATGTCATTGTTTGTACTGTCAGTCAGATGTTGAGAAAATGGACGTCAGTCATCAGCTGCATCACTTCCCCTTTACATTGTCTTGGTTTGTTTTGTTTTGTCATGGTCATTGATTTAAACTAGCATAGTCATTAGAGTTCAAAAGTCAGTCAATTATTGATCTTATAGAAAGTCAAACATTGAACAAAACTGGGAGTCATGTCATTGATTGAAACTAAATCAATGTCATTGAAAAATGTCCTTTTGTTCATCTCATTGCCTCTGTGCTGCTCAACCATCAGACCTTGATCACCTGTCAGTCCACCATGCGACGCCCCCATTGGGAGAATAGTCACATCAGTCCATCAACCAAACTGATCAGTCATCATGTCATTAGATGTAGTGTTTTATCAGCTTTGAATATTCATGTCTGAAGTCATTTTCTATTACCATTTATCCTGGGCAGTCAAATGTTTTGAATCTGTACTGTCAGAATTTGCTCATTGATCTGTACTGTAATTGTCATTGATTTTTACTTCAAAAAACATACAAAATATTGATCTTGGTTTTGTCAGTCATCATGTCATTGAAAAATCTGGGATATCCCATTTTATTTGATCTGTCAACGTCAGCATTGTAGATTTGTCCTGTCAGTCAGATGTATTGATCTGTACTTTCAGACAGTGTCATTGATCTGAGCTGAAAAGTCAAAGATCATTGACTGAATAACTGACAGTCATCATGTCATTGATCTGTACTGTCAGTCATCATGTCATTGATCTGTACTCAGTCATCATGTCATTGATCTGTACTTTCAGTCATCATGTCATTGATCTGTACAGTAATATCAGAGCCTGTCAGTCATCATGTCATTGATCTTATTCTCAGTCATCATGTCATTGATCTGTACTGTCAGTCATCATGTCATTGATCTGTATAGTACTGTATCCTGGGCTATGACAGATAAACATTGATTTGATTTGAAAGTTTTTACCCATACACTGACTGTGCCCTGGACAAGATGACCGAGTGATGCAGCGCTCACGACCGGGACACAACTCTGTCCGCTCGCTGTGGTGGTCACTGACGGCCACGTGACTGTGAGCCCCTTTGGGGGATCAAGGTATCTAAGAACGGGCTAGAGACCAGGTAAGAGGGACAGACACAGGAGAGGGTTTTGTTTTTAGCCTTTTAATGAATCAGTTTGCTTTGTTTATGTTTATTCATTCATTCATCTTCATCTCCTATTTATTTGATTTGACCAGGCATCAGCCTGTTCTCAGTGCTGGCCTAAAGGTGGTGGAGGAAGCAGGGATGGAGCTGATCGTTCTAGCACGCCACAGGGGTCCTAGACATTTATAACTACATGGCTGTCAATGTCACAGGTGTTTAACCTAACAAGTCATTTCATTGGTTACTTGACAGTACATGTGATTCTAACTCTGTGTATTTATAGTCCAGAGGCATGACTCCTGGTTTTAGCATGTGACTGGTTTGGAGGATAATGGAATTGTTGAGCTGTGGAGATGTTGAGAAAATGGACGTCTACCTCTTTGAGCTGCATCACTTCCCCTTTACATTGTCTTGGTACTTGTTTTGTTTGTTGGTCTGATTTAAACTAGCATAGTTGTTAGAGTTCAAAAGTCAGACAATTATATTTATAGAAACTAAAACATTGAACAAAAAATGGGAACTGGAATGTGCTTGAAACTAAATCAATGTTGAAAAATGTCCATTTTTCTGAATGCCTTTCATCTTTCAACCAGACCTGAACACCTGTCACAGTCCACTATGTGACGCCCCCACTGGGGAGAATAGTCACATGATTATTCAACCAAATGATCAACGCTATGGTGATTAGATGTAGTGCTTTATCCAGCTTTAGTTATTCATGTCTGAAGCATTTTCTATTACCATTTATCCAGGGCTGTCAAACGCTTTGCAATTACCTTCGAGAATTTGCTCAAAATGAGTTGTAATTGTAAGATTTTTCATTCAAAAACATACAAAAATATTGACATCTTGGTTTTTGTCTATAAGTAGAGAAATCACTAGGTGCTATCCCATTTTATTTAACCTGTCAACGTAGCATTGTAGATTTGAGTTGTATAGATGTATTTTCAATGCTTTCAGACAGTGCGATTCATCTGAGCTGAAAAGACAAAGATAACGAGTTAACTGAATAACCCCGACAGCCCTAGACTGTTCCCATTTAAAAACAGTTTTTTTTTATTGAAGACTTCTATCAAGCCCTGAGACTTGGGACCATTGTCCTCCCCTCAGATTGAAGATTCTCAGAAATATCAAGATGCAGGTAACAGAGTTATTCTAACGTGACTTTCTATCAAACTGGAGCCTTCATTTTCCTGCTGTGAGATGTTGTTTGCCAAAGTTTTAATCCATCATTACTCCAGTGCTCCAAACTCCTGTGTCTGGAGCTTCCAGGCCCCCTGGTCTGGAAGGGAAACCCAGGACTAAAAGTGAGCCCTGAGTTAATAACAAGTAAAACATCTGAGATATTTACAAGAATGAAATGTGTTTATTCATGTTTGTTTTATGAACAGTTTGTTGTTTGGTGTTTATTTTAAAGTATCTGTTTATTTTAGGGAAGACTGTAACAGAGGAGTTGGCCCCTGAAAGGCAAACAGGTGGAGCCCTGAGACGGAAACACAGCCAAGAGAACCTGAGACTGTATAAAGGAGGCCCTGCTTGTAAACATATTTTCCAAGGGCAGAGTGTACAGGGGGACCTGAGACTGAAGGTGCACCTGGTCCCTGCAGACTCAAAACCTTCTAACAGACAAGAGAAGTGTATCCTGAGACTTTAACAACCCGTCCCTGAGACTGGAAACAGGTGCCAAGGGTCTGAGACTGAAACAGGTAAGAAGAAGAAACCTGATTACTTATTAATTAAAGCCACAGGGGACCTGAGACTGAAGGAGCCCTGAGACTGTAACAGGTCCAAGGGGAGCCCTGAGACTGAAGCAGGGGCCAAGTGGGCCTGAGACTGTAACAGGAGCCCGGGAGCCCTGAGACTGAAACAGTATACAGCCCTGAGTCTGTAACAGGAGCCAAGGGAGCCCTGAGACTGTAACAGGATCCAATTGAATACTGTAAATCAGGAGCCATGAGACTGACATCAAGCCCTGAGACTGTAACAGGAGCCATGGGGAGAAGACTGTAAGAGGAGCCCTGGTGACTGAAACAGGAGCCCTGAGACTGGAAACAGGGGCCAAGGGAGCCCTGAGACTGAAACAGAAGCCCTGAGACTGTAACAGGGCCAAGGGGCGCCCTGAGACTGCTTACAGGAGCCAAGGGAGCCCTGAGACTGAAACAGGAGCCAAGGGGAGCCCTGAGACTGAAACAGGAGCCAGAGACTGAGACCAGGGGCCAGGGCTGCAGCCCTGAGACTGTAACAGGAGCCAAGGGAGCCCTGAGACTGTAACAGGAGCCAAGGGGCCCTGAGACTGTAACAGGAGCCAAGGGCCCTGAGACTGAAACAGGAGCCAAGGGGAGCCCTGAGACTGAAACAGGGCCCTGAGACTGAAACAAGAGCCCTGAGACTGAAACAGGGGCCCTGAGACTGTAACAGGAGCCAAGGGAGCCCTGAGACTGTAACAGGAGCCCTGAGACTGGGGCCCTGGGAGACTGAAACAGGAGCCAAGGGGAGCCCTGAGACTGAAACAGGCCCTGAGACTGTAACAGGAGCCAAGGGAGCCCTGAGACTGTAACAGGAGCCCTGAGACTGAAACAGGGGCCAAGGGGAGCCCTGAGACTGTAACAGGAGCCAAGGGAGCCCTGAGACTGAAACAGGAGCCAAGGGGAGCCCTGAGACTGTAACAGGAGCCAAGGGGAGCCCTGAGACTGTAACAGGAGCCAAGGGGAGCCCTGAGACTGTAACAGGAGCCCTGAGACTGTAACAGGAGCCAAGGGGAGCCCTGAGACTGAAACAGGAGCCCTGAGACTGAAACAGGAGCCAAGGAGCCCTGAGACTGGAGCCCTGAGAACAGGGGCCAAGGGGAGCCCTGAGACTGTAACAGGAGCCAAGGGGAGCCCTGAGACTGTAACAGGAGCCAAGGGAGCCCTGAGACTGAAACAGGAGCCAAGGGGAGCCCTGAGACTGAAACAGGAGCCAAGGGACCACTGACCCTGAGACTGTAACAGGAGCCAAGGGGAGCCCAGGAGACTGAAACAGGAGCCCTGAGGGGAGCCCTGAGACTGAAACAGGGGCCAAGGGAGCCCTGAGACTGAAACAGGAGCCAAGGGGAGCCCTGAGACTGTAACAGGGGAGCCCTGAGACTGAAACAGGAGCCCTGGAGACTGTAACAGGAGCCAAGGGGAGCCCTGAGACTGAACAGAGCCCTGAACTGAAACAGGAGCCCTGAGACTGTAACAGGAGCCAAGGGAGCCCTGAGACTGAAACAGAGCCAAGGGGAGCCCTGAGACTGTAACAGGAGCCAAGGGAGCCCTGAGACTGTAACAGGAGCCAAGGGGAGCCCTGAGACTGCAGGAGCAAGGGAGCCCTGAGACTGAAACAGGAGCCCTGAGACTGAACAGGGGCCAAGGGGAGCCCTGAGACTGTAACAGGAGCCACACTGAGACTGAAACAGGAGCCACAATGAGACTGTAAAATGAGCCAAGGAGCCCTGAGACTGAAACAGGAGCCAAGGGCGCCCTGAGACTGTAACAGGAGCCCTGAGACTGAAACAGAGCCTGAGAGCCCTGAGACTGTCACAGGAGCCCCTTCTGAGACTGAAACAGACTCAGGGAGCCCTGTGACTGTAACAGGAGCCTAAGGAGCCCTGAGACTGTTTTACAGAGCCAAGGAGACTGAACTGTTTAACAGGGGCCAAGGGAGCCCTGAGACTAAACAGAGCCAAGGGGCTAAACCCTGAGACTGGGTTTACTAACAGGAGCCAAGGGGCGCCCTGAGACTGTAACAGGAGCCAAGGGAGCCCTGAGACAAGAGCCCTGAGCCAAGGGGTTTAGCCCTGAGACTGAAACAGGAGCCAAGGGGAGCCCTGAGACTGTTTTACAGGAGCCCTGAGACTGAAACAGGAGCCCAGTGAGCCCTAGACTGAGTAGGAGCCAAAGCCCTGAGACTGTAACAGGAGCCCTGAGACTGTACAGGAGCCCTGAGATCTGTAACAGGAGCCCTGAGACTGTAACAGGAGCCAAGGGGAGCCCTGGGACTGTAACCTGGAGCCAAGGGGAGCCCTGAGACTGTAACAGGAGCCAAGGGAGCCTAGACTGTTTTACAGGAGCCCTGAGAGACTGAAACAGGAGCCAAGGGAGCCCTGAGACTGAAACAGGAGCCAAGGGTTTAGCCCTGAGAACTGAAGATGACCACTGACTGGCAGACTGGTACAGGTCCATTGGGTCTTATAAACAGGAGCGTTGAATAGACATGTTTAACCCTAGGAATCTTTTCTGTGTTAATTCTCAGGGTAAAATTGGTCTAAACCTAGACTGTAACAGGAGTTCCAGGGAAAGTGGTCAGTGAAACGCTGTAACAGCACGCACGGGAGCACGCACGCACGCAACAGGCACGCCGCACTGGCGCCCTTGGAGACTGCACGCAGGAGCCAACGGACGCACGCAGCACGCACGCACGCACGCACGCACGCACGCACGCACGCACCTACGCACGCACTGGATTTCACGCACGCAAAGACATCATAACACGCACGCACGCACGCACGCACGCACGACCAACAGAAACGCACGCACGCACGCACGCACGCACGCACGCACGCACGCAACACACTCACACCTGGACCACACAGAAACAACAGTAAAACGTTTCATGTGCACACACACACGCACACACACACACACACTTACCTGGACACACACACACACATTTCACACACACACACACACTCACACACACACACACACACAACGCATGAATGCAGTAAAATGTTGTGATAAAAAGGAATTGTCTCTGATGCTTTTGAAAGGGCCCAGATGGTTATCCAGGCTCAAGTGCTGGATATGGGACTGGCCGCACGACGCTACGCAGAGAAGGTACCTGAGAGAACCTTCAGTCTGTCAAGGCTACTATAATACCTTCTGTACTACACAGTAGTTCCAGACTCAGTTTATCTACAGTGTTTTATAGACCACTGTGCTGTAGTTACTAAACCAGAATGTTTTATAGACCACTGGGTTTACTAAACCTAGTTTATCTACAGTGTTTTATAGTGCTGTAGTTTACTGTAGTTCAGAGGGGTTTCCAGTAGAAGTGCTGGTAGGGACTAGTGCTGTAGTGAGTAGTTGTAGTAGTAGTGCTGTAGTGCTGTCAAGTTCTACAGTAGTGCTGTAGTTCAAACTAGACTGTAGTTTATCTAGTAGTGTTTTATAGACCACTAGGTTTACTAAACCTAGAGTGTTTTATAGACCACTGGTTTACTAGTGCTGTAGTCTACAGTAGTTTTATAGTGCTGTAGTTTACTAAACCTGTAGTTCAGGGTTTTATAGTTCACTGGGTAGTTCAGTAGTGCTGTAGTTCAGTAGTGCTGTTTATAGTTCCACTAGTGGTTTCAGTAGTGCTGTAGTTCAGTAGTTCTTTAGACCTGTAGTTCACTAGTGCTTGTTTAGTTCAGTATAGACCACTGCTTACTAAACAGAGTGTTTTATAGTAGTGCTGTATTTCAGTAGTGCTGTAGTTCAGTGTTTTTAGACCACTGGGTTTACTAAACCTGTAGTTTAGTGCTGTAGTTCAGTAGTTTATTCAGAGTTCAGTAGTTGGTTTACTAAACCTAGAGTAGTTTTATAGTTCACTGGGTTTACTAAACCTGTTTAGTTCAGTGTGCTGTATTCAGACCACTGGGTTTACTAAACCTGAGTGCTATAGTTACTAAACTGCTGTTTTATAGTGCACTGGGTTCACTAGTGCTGTATCTCAGTAGTTCAGTAGAGCTGTAGTGCTGGTGTTCTAACCTAGTGTATCTCAGTGTTTTAGTTCAGTAGTGCTGGTGTTCAGTTGTGCTGTAGTTCAGTAGTTTTATAGACCTGTAGTTTACTAGTTCAGTAGTGCTGTAGTTCAGTGTTTTATAGTTCACTAGTGGTAGTTCAGTAGTTCAGTAGTGCTGTTTTATAGACCAGTGGGTAGTTACTAAACCTTTTAGTGCTGTAGTTCAGTAGTGCTATAGTTCAGTAGTTCACTAGTGCTGTAGTTCAGTATGCTGTAGTTCAGTGTTTTGTAGTTCAGTGTTCTTTAGTGCTGTGATGTTCATATTGCTGTAGTTCCTGGTTCATAACTGTAAAGCCAGGTCCCACTGCTATAGTTCAGAAGCTGTAGTTCAGGTACAGTAACGTACTCATAACACAGTAGTACCTGGAGTTCAAGTGCTGAAACAACATGCTGGTTTCATGTGCACTAGCTAAAGACATCATAACAGTACTTCTTTACCTGGACCTAACAGAAACAACATGCAGATTTCAGTAGTGCACTAGCTAAAGACATCATAACACACTCTTACCTGGACCTAACAGAAAACAACATGCAGATTTCATGTGCACTAGCTAAAGACATCATAACACACTCTTACCTGGACCTAACAGAAACAACATGCAGATTTCATGTGCACTAGTGCTGTAGTTCATCACAGCTCAAGAAGGATTACTCTCTCTGAAGACGTCGTGAAGAGCCACTTGTTATCACATTGATAAATCATCTAATCTTTCTTCTTCCTTTCAGAGTTATCCAAGTCAGGCTCACCAGGAAGGAGGGAATAGTGGTGACCTACATAGTGCTGTCATTAACCGTTCTGTAGTAGTTCAGTAGTGCTGTAGTTCAGTAAGTGCTGTAGTTTCCAGTAGTGCTGTAGTTCAGTAGTGCTGTAGTGCTGAATAGTTCAGTAGTGCTGTAGTTCAGTAGTTCTGTGCTAGTTCCTGTGCTAGTTCACTAGTTCACTAGTGCTGTAGTTCAGTAGTGCTTTAGTGCTGTAGTTCAGTAGTTCAGTTCGGTAGTGCTGTAGTTCAGTAGTTCAGTAGTGCTGTAGTTCAGTAGTGCTGTAGTGCTGTAGTTCAGTAGTGCTGTAGTGCTGTAGTTCAGTAGTTCAGTAGTGCTGTAGTTCAGTAGTGCTGTAGTTCAGTAGTTCAGTAGTGCTGTAGTTCAGTAGTTCAGTAGTGCTGTAGTTCAGTAGTGCTGTAGTGCTGCCAGTGTAGTTCTAGTGCTGTAGTTCAGTAGTTCTTTAGTGCTGTAGTTCAGTAGTGCTGTAGTTCAGTAGTGCTGTAGTTCAGTAGTTCAGTAGTGCTGTAGTTCAGTAGTGCTGTAGTTCAGTAGTTCAGTAGTGCTGTAGTGCTGTAGTTCAGTAGTGCTGTAGTTCAGTAGTTCTTTTGTGCTGTAGTTCTGTAGTGCTGTAGTTCAGTAGTGCTGTAGTTCAGTAGTTCTTTAGTGCTGTAGTTCAGTAGTGCTGTAGTTCAGTAGTTCTTTAGTGCTGTAGTTCAGTAGTGCTGTAGTTCAGTAGTTCAGTAGTGCTGTAGTTCAGTAGTGCTGTAGTTGAGTAGTTCAGTAGTTCATTAGTTCAGTAGTGCTGTAGTTCAGTAGTTCTTTAGTGCTGTAGTTCAGTAGTGCTGTAGTTCAGTAGTGCTGTAGTTCAGTAGTGCTGTAGTGCTATAGTTCAGTAGTGCTGTAGTTCAGTAGTGCTGTAGTTCACTAGTTCTGTAGTGCTGTAGTTCAGTAGTGCTGTAGTTCAGGTGTTCTGTAGTACTGTAGTTCAGTAGTGCTGTAGTTCAGTAGTGCTGGTAGTTCAGTAGTGCTGTAGTTCAGTAGTTCAGTAGTTCTGTAGTGTCAGTAGTTCAGTAGTGCTGTAGTTCAGTAGTTCAGTAGTTCAGTAGTGCAGTAGTGCTGTAGTTCCAGTAGTGCTGTAGTTTAGTAGTTCAGTAGTGCTGTAGTTTCTTTAGTGCTGTAGTTCAGTAGTGCTATAGTTCAGTAGTTCAGTAGTGCTGTAGTTGGTGTTCAGTAGTGCTGTAGTTCAGTAGTGCTGTAGTTCAGTAGTTCTTTAGTGCTGTAATGCTAGTGCTGTAGTTCAGTAGTGCTGTAGTTCAGTAGTTCAGTAGTGCTGTAGTTCAGTAGTGCTGTAGTTCAATAGTGCTGTAGTTCAGTAGTTCAGTAGTGCTAGTTCAGTGTAGTGCTGTAGTTCTAGGTAGTTCAGTAGTGCTGTAGTTCAGTAGTGCTGTGCTAGTTCAGTAGTGCTGGTTCAGTAATGTTCAGTAGTGCTGTAGTTCAGTTCAGTTCAGTAGTGCCAGTAGTGCTAGTGCTAGTTCAGTAGTTCTAGTGCTGCTGTAGTTCAGTAGTTGTAGTTCAGTAGTTCAGTAGTGCTGTAGTTCCAGTAGTTCTAGTGCTGTAGTTCACTAGTTCAATGCTGTAGTTCAGTAGTGCTGTAGTTCAGTACTGCTGTAGTTCCAGTAGTTCAGTAGTGCTGTAGTTCAGTAGTGCTGTAGTGCTGTAGTTCAGTAGTTCAGTAGTGCTGTAGTTCAGTAGTTCTTTAGTGCTGGTGTTCAGTTGTGCTGTAGTTCAGTAGTTCAGTAGTGCTGTAGTTCAGTAGTGCTTAGTTTAGTGCTGTAGTTCAGTAGTGCTGTAGTTCAGTAGTTCAGTAGTGCTGTAGTTCAGTAGTGCTGTAGTTCCAGTAGTGCTGTAGTTCAGTAGTTCTTTAGTGCTGTAGTTCAGTAGTGCTGTAGTTCAGTAGTTCAGTAGTGCTGTAGTTCAGTAGTTCTTTAGTGCTAGTTCAGTAGTGCTGTAGTTCGGTAGTTCAGTAGTGCTGTAGTTCAGTAGTTCTGTAGTGCTGTAGTTCACTGCTGTAGTTCACTAGTTCTGTAGTGCTGTAGTTCAGTAGTGCTGTAGTTCAGTAGTTCTTTAGTGCTGTAGTTCAGTAGTGCTGTATTTCTTCATTCTAAACTAACTGATTCCTAATTCTTTCAGGGACTCAACGGTGAACCGGGACCAAAAAGCCAACCTGTACGCAAACTTGGCTAAGTGATACATTCTGAAAGTTAAATATTAAATGCAAAGGGATGACCTTTGTTAAACAATAATTATTGTTTATATGTCTGTCATTAGGGGCGACCAGGAGACCCTGGACTTAAGGGACTTAACGGACCAGGCGGACCTAAAGGAGGCAAGGTCCGTCACCTCTAAGCTTCTGCTATGCCTACAGAGGGTGGTTGTGTGATACAGTAGATACTACACAGGAATGTTATGCTCCAGTCTTAGAAATGTTTCTTCCACCTACATCCTATAGCTTTCATTGGCTGTTCCTGTGGGAGAACCCTTTGAAGAAGTAGAACCCTTTGAAGAAGTAGAACCCTTTCCGCAGAGGCTTCTAAATGTCCTACATGGAACCCAAAGTGGTTCTTAAAAAGGCTTCTCCCATGGGAACATTCATTTCCAAGAGTGTACATGCTGTAATACCAATAGATGAAATACCGTCTGCTTCAGTTCCTGCTGCATTCAGACACATTCCAGGCAAACTGCCCATAAGAAGAACAATGGCTGACTGAAAATATGATGTCTGTTTGTGTAAATATTTGACCATGAATATTGAGGTCAAACAAAGGCTAACATGTATTCTGTCATTCCCAGGGTGAACCTGGTCTACAGGGGAAGCCAGGTCTTCATGGGGATCTCGGCCCCAAAGGATCCAAGGTCAGAGAAGTTTGCATTGCATTCTGGGTACATGATTCAGCAGTAACTCTCAGAGAAACAGACAACACGGGGAGTTTCTCCACTAAGATACAGTACACTCCTTCTTTCATAGAACATTGCGTGTGTGTGTGTGTGTGTGTGTGTGTGTGTGTGTGTGTGTGTGTGTGTGTGTGTGTGTGTGTGTGTGTGTGTGTGTGTGTGTGTGTGTGTGTGTGTGTGTGTGTGTGTGTGTGTGCGCGTGCGCGTGTGTGTGTGTCCTCCCTTTGTTTGTTTAGGGAGGTCCAGGGCTGCCCGGTCCAAGAGGACATCAAGGAGATAATGGGCCAGATGGACAGATCGTATGTTGCTACTATTACTAATGCTTCTACTAGAAATACTATTCTACGACTCCTACTCTACTATTGTTAATATATTGTCACTGCTAATCTACTAATCTATTTATCTGCTAATCTAATAAACTACGAATCTGCTAATCTAATAAACTACTAATCTACTAATCTGCTAATCTAATAAACTACTAATCTGCTAATCTAATAATCTACTGATCTACTAATCTGCGAATCTACTAATCTGCTAATCTGCTAATCTAATAAACTACTAATCTGATAATCTAATAAACTACTAATCTACTAATCTGCTAATCTACTAATCTAATAAACTACTAATCTACTAATCTAATAAAGTAATAATCTGCTAATCTAATATGCTCTACCACAATGCTCTACCACAACTCCACTGCTACAACTACTTTACTAATACTCTACAACTACCACTACTATGATGCCTACTAAAATACTACTAATAACTACTACTACTCTACCACTATTACTACTACTATACTACTAAACTACTACTATTCCTACTACTACAACCTACTAATGTACTCTAGTATTACACTACTAATACAACTCTAAAACTACTACTCGACTACTGTTAGTACTACTACTACTGCAGTTACTAATCTACTGGTGACTAATGCTACTCCTACCACTTTACTACTAATAATAATAATAATATACTACTAAATCTACAACAACTACTATTACTTCTGAGACTACAACTCTACTACTGTTACTACCACTACAACTACTACTACTTCTCCACTAGTACTACTGCTATTTCTACTAATAATAATACTCTACTACTGCTACTGTACACTACTCTACCGCTACTGCTACTACTACTATACTACTATTACAACTACTATTACTATGAATACTACAATACTACTAGTATACTACCACTACTACTACTATGATACTACTACACTACTAATGTACTACTACTACTCTAGTACTACACTACTAATATTGGTACTATTGCTACTACTCTACTGCTCCTACGACTACTAATACTACTATTCTACTGCTAATACTGCTGCTACTGCTCTACTACAACTACACCTCTACAGCTGATATTACTAACACTACCCAACTACTGTTACTACTGCTACTACTACACTACTACTACTACTACTACTACTACTACCACTACTGTTACTACTACTACAACGCTACAGTTGGTATTACTACCACTACCCAACTACTATTACTAGTGCTACTACTCTACTAGTACCACTACTACTAAAGTTACTAATGTTACTACTATACTACTACTACTACTACTACTACTACTACTACTACTACTGTTACTACTGATACTACTATACTACTACTAAAGTTACTACTGTTACTACTATACTACTACTACTACTACTACTGCTGTTACTGCTACTACTACTAATGTTGCTACTACTACTGTTACTACTACTAATGTTACTACTACTACTACTAGTCAACTACTAGTCTACTACTACTACTACTATCTACTAATGTACTCTAAGATGACCTCCTGTTCTGATCGTATTGTTTACTTCAAGTTTATTTCGACAACTTCTACTATTACTAGTCTACTTCTACTACTACCATTCTTCTACTACTGCTAGTCTACTACTACTACTACTACTACTGGTCTACTACTAATACTACTACTGCTACTACTGGTGTACTTTTACTACTACTACTACTACTGGTCTACTTCTACTACTACTAGTATACTTCTACTACTACTACTACTACTACTACTACTACTGGTCTACTTCTCCTCCTCACTACTACTACTGGTCTACTCCTACTTCTACTACTACTACTGCTGATCTACTTCTACTACTGGTCTGCTTCTACTTTTACTACTACTAGTCTACTACTACTACTACTAGTCTACTTCTACTACTACTACTACTACTTATCTACTTCTACTAGTACTAGTCTACTACTACTACTACTACTACTACTACTACTACTAGTCTACTTCTACTACAACTAGTCTACTTCTACTACTACTAGTAGTACTACTACTACTGGTCTACTATTACTAGTAGTCTACTTCTACTACTACTACTACTACTACTTCTACTACTTCTACTTCTACTAGTCTACTACTTCTACTGCTACTACTACTACGTCTACTACTACTACTATTACCACCACTTCTACTACTACTAGTACTACTACTAGTACTACTAAGACTGGTCTACTACTACTACTAGTCTACTTCTACTACTACCACTTCTACTACTATTCTACTACTACTACTACTACTAGTACTACTACTACTGGTCTAGTTCTCCTACTTCTTCTACTACTAGTCTACTTCTACTACTACTACTAGTAGTACAACTACTACTTGTACTACTACTGGTCTACTACTACTACTACTACTACTACTACTACTAGTCTACTACTACTACTACTACCACTTCTACTACTACTACTACTACTTCTACTACTACTAGTCTACTTCTACTACTACTACTACTAGTCTACTACTACTTCTACTACTTCTGGTCTACTATTACTACTACTACTACTACTACTACTACCACAACTACAACTACTACTACTACTACTGGCCTACTTCTACTACTACTAGTACTACTACTACTAGTCTACTTCTAATACTACTACTTGCTTACTTCTACTACTACTACTACTACTACTTCTACTACTACTACTACTACTTCTACTACTACTACTACTACTATCCTACTACTACTACTATCCTACTTCGCTACTACTACTACTACTATCCTACTTCTACTACTACTATCCTACTTCTACTTCTACTACTACTACTACTATCCTACTTCTACTACTACTATCCTACTTCTACTACTACTATCCTACTACTACTATCCTACTTCTACTACTACTACTTCTACTACTACTACTACTATCCTACTTCTACTACTATCCTACTTCTGCTACTACTACTACTACTATCCTACTTCTACTACTACTATCCTACTTCTGCTACTACTACTACTACTATCCTACTTCTACTACTACTATCCTACTTCTGCTACTACTACTACTACTACTATCCTACTTCTACTACTACTATCCTACTTCTACTACTACTAATACTACTTCTACTACTATCCTACTTCTGCTACTACTGGTCTACTTCTACCACTCTACTCTATTCTATGATATCCTCCTGTTTTGTACCTTTTGTTTAGTCAGAGTACATGTTGCCTTGTCTACATTATGAGCATACTGCAGACAGTCTTCTCGTCTAAGTAATGGTTAAATAAATACATCTACATTTCGGGAATTGTTTATTTATTGACGGTAGTCTATACCTATGTATTTCAGTGACTATGACTGCCATGTGGGTATATAATATTTTTCTTTATTCAAATTCTTTATGCATATAGTATTCCGTATGGCATCTCTGTGTTACAGGGAACTGCTGGAGAGCCTGGTGATCCTGGACAGACTGGACCCCATGGAGATCG